>NC_064874.1:5187500-5235000 GCF_943734745.1 Anopheles darlingi | reverse complement strand
AGGTTTCCTGAGGAATAGCAAGCACCAGAGTGAGCATACACTATCGGAGGCGCTAATTAACAAATCAGGCACTTACACAACGTTGCTTCGCGAAGGTAGCAGAACTGGTGGAGTGGTCAGCTGGATGTTCACCTGTATCTCACCGTTCGGACACTCACGGGCGCAGTGTGGGCACTGCAGTACCAGTATCGGTGCCGTTGGTGGCTCGCCCGGTCGGTTCGAGTTGTACGGTGTGTTGAGAATGTACTTCTTGGCACAGTTCGGATGGAAGAGATGAACATTCTTGCACATCGCAAAGTTACCCTGCAGCAAACGATACAAAACAGTTATGTGCTAACGTGATAACATTGATAGCTGTTCTAGGAAGGCTTACCTGAGTACAGAAATGACCACAAACCGCACAGCATCCATGATCCTCAAGCCGTTTCCGGTGCATATTGCAAAACACCTGGAAACTAACGGACGCACTCGGGCGCAGCATGATCACTTCGTCCTCCGTCAGCTCGTTACAGCAACCGATCGGTTGACCATCGATATCATCGATAGCAGTGCAGTATCCGTTCCCTGCCGGACGCCGAACGTAAACATCCGAGATCTGAGCACACAGACACACCAGTCCACCATCCACCGTACCACCGGTAGTTCCGCTTGCCTCAGCCACCGTTTTCGTCGACCCAGAAGCCTCAAATGGAGTACGTTTGTTGCCAAACGGCGCTGTAGCCAAACCGATGGGTCTTTTGTCCAGCACGATCTCCAACGATGGTGATACCGAAGAAAGCGTCCGAAGTGCTTGAGCGGCCTGACTAATCCCTTTGGGTGTCTTGTTGTGTCTCTGCTGCTTGCGCTGCGATGATCCTGCACCTACCCCTGCACCTGACCGAGCTACAGAAGTTGCCCGTGGCGCGGATGAAGAACTAATCGGTGCCTGTGGACGTGGTGCCTGTGGTATGATTGTCACTTCGCAGCCAAGTCGCTTCAACGATCGCTGCAAATGTTCGGTTTCCATATCCTTGCTAGGAGGAGGAGCCGAGAACGGTCCGGGAAGGGTGGTAGCTGCCGCTGGCAACACAATTGCTGATTGTCGGCGAGACGATGAACCGGGAGCGTTCACGATATTTCTACCATTAGTTTGCTGTTGCTGCTGCTGCTGCTTAGCCTTAGTGCCGCCCGATCGTGCTGGTGCCGTGGAAGGACCAGAAGGCAATGATGCCGGCCGACCACCAGCTAATGATCTTGGGTTTTCGAGCAATGTCTCCGGCTTACGGAGACGCAACGTAACGCTCGGTTTGCCAACCGTACCGATCTTTCCACTTGGGACAAACTCTGCCTCGCTACCGCTCGATTCAGTATCGCTCGGAATGACGCTCGCACCGTCCGATTGGTCGGCAGCGCTGGTGGACACACCGTTGCGCTGGTTCTCCTTGCTCTTGCGCCTCAGCCCCAGTGCCAGCAGATGCTTCTCCTTCAGTTTCCCCAAGCGCTTGATCTGTCTTCGATTGAGCTTTGGATTCTCTTCCGGCGATCGATTCGTGCCGAGACGCATCGATCGTATCTCTTGTAGAAATGTCTGCAAATCGGGACATCGCGCGGTCGGGGCTTGCTGTTGCTGTGGCTGTATCGTCGTCCGAATTCCTTCATTGCTAGTGCCCTTCACGGTAGCCTCGGTCGAAACTGGCAGGGTGGCAGAGTCTTGTATACGCTTCGTTTCCTTTGCCTCGGCCGATCCTCGTTTCACAGAAGTAGCCACCGGTGCCACTGTGGGCACCACCTTGGTCACACTGACGAGCGTCACGTCTTCGGAGCTGCTGCTTAAGGAGCTTCCTGAGCCGGCTCGCTCCGCACGCTGTTGAGCACCTATTGATCCGGCTTTCACTGCAGCCAACGCTGCTGCTGCTGCTGCTGTTGCCGCTGCGGCAGCTGCTACGGTTGCTGATTGCTTTCGACTACTGGTTTCGGACGCTCGTTCACGATCGCGATCAGTCGTCGTATCATCGGTGTTTACGCTGTCGGATGCGATAATAATGCGCCCATTGTTGTGCTGCTCAAACCCCTGGCGCAACTCCTCATTGGCAAGCATCTTTGCCGATAGTTTGATCGGTCGTGAGCTGCGACCCTGCGAGTCTACCTTATCGCGGCGAGCGAGAGCTGAAGCAAGAATACCTTCGCTTCCATCACGCGACATCCGCAACATACGCTTGCCATACGGTAGCGACGATGTTGACGATGCTGCTGCCGCCGAAGCTGCTGTCACTGGTCCGGTGTTTACTGTAGCATCAACAGGGATCGGATTTTTACGCTTTCTACCGCGTCGATTCGGCGCTGGTACCGCCACTGGGGCCTGTTGCGGCTGCTGCTGCTGTTGCTGCTGTTTACCGCCGGAATCGTTTTCGCCTGGGTCGAGTGGAAAAACCGAACGAGTACCCGAGCCGCTGGCACGTTGCTGTGACTCTTCCGATGCCACCGTCGGTTCTTCGTGAACCACCACCGACTGGGGAGTCGCGATCGCCGTTTGCTCCTGATGACTCAGACGCTTTCTGCCACGACGATTCGGTGGCTTTTCCGCCGGTTCCGATTCCGCAACTGGGATCGAATCGTTCGAGTCTTCCTGGCAGGCAGACTTTACCGTTTCCGATGCCCGACGACCACCAGCTATTGCTGATGCAGCTGGCCCACTACCACCTTGCGACGATTGTAGCTGTTTGCTGCGTAGACTACGATCGGATTTCAACGTTGCGGTGCTACTACTACTACTCCGATCGATGGCTGCTACTTTCGTGGTCGTCGCCATGGAGACGTTCGCTTGCTTGGATGACTCATCGTTCGTTTTCTTCTTGATCGTCGGTTCTTCTTGCTCCTCTTTTACCACCACCGGCGAGGATCGTGATTGCTGTTCTCCATTGAGCTTCCCCGATGCGGCCACACCGCTATCCTTCACAAAGCGCTGCGATCGTCGCTGCGAGGAAGAGTTTGCGGCATTTGCCACACCCGCTAGCGGTGGGGGTGTGACGGTGGTGGCAGACGATATGGAAGTCTTCTTGCTACGCGTGGCCCGTCCAGCCGAGGGTGGCCGGGCGGCTTCGGCCAACTTCTCCTCCCCATCGCCAGCTCCATCTGGATCGGTCTTTTTCTCTAAACTTTCTTCCAGTTTCAAATCGTCTACCGAGGGCCCTCCGGCCGTTTGCGCCATCGTTGCGTTCGCACGAACCGAATCGTTCTCCTGGGGCCGATACTTACGCTCCACTTCGTCGACCGATGCGACACTGGTAGCTGCAACTGGATCGGCATCCGTCAGAACGGCTTGCTTCTTCTCCGTACACTTCGTGGACGCTGCGCTACTCGCAACCGTCGTCATGTGAGTAGCGGCTGCTGATTCGCTGGCAGCCGATGCGCATGCGCCTCGCTCCTGCTCTTCTTCTTCCTCCTCTTTTGTGCCATCTTCTGCAACCAACACCACCACCTCCTGTACGGTGGAGGGTGCGATAATTACAACATCATCATCGGCTGCATCAGCATCAGCGATGACCGCGACTGGAGACGCATCGACCTGCTGACTGGAGACAGAACCGGGCACCACTTCCTTCCTTTCTTTTTCTCTTTCTTCTTGTTCTTCTTCTGTTGCATTTGTCGTTGCTACCACTTCCGGTTTCTCCGTTTTGGTTGCTGTCAGGTGCAGATCATCTGCGATCGACGATTCCTCAGCAGCAAGGGATGATCCGATCGCAGCATCGCGGCGGACGATCGGATCCTCATCTTTCTCATCTTCCGATTTCATGATGGGTGTCGTTTTCGAGTGTGATCCCGGCGGTACACTGTTACTCGATTGCGATTGCTGACTCAGATCGTCGATCGTTTCCACCACGAGCTGGCTCAAACCGAGCGCTTCCTGCAGTTCCTCTCCGCTGATGTCCTTCGCGATCTCGATCTCGATGCCGTCCTCTAGATCGTCGTCTTCCTCAATACCGGCGATCATGAGGTCGGGCGTCGAGGAAGCACCACCGTTACTAAGCAATGCCGATGAGTTGGTATCGTCGAGTGAACCGTCCAGGATCGGTGCGGATCGGCGACCTTCGCTGATGGCCAGGGCAGAGGCTGCTGGACCGGAATCGTTCGAGTTTTCCGCCGATGACATAGTCATCATCGTTGCCAGTCCGCTGCTGGTTGCCGATGAGCCGGGGCGCGGTTGACCGTTGGCTTCCACCTTTCGTCCACCCTTGCCGGACCCGCTTCCACCCCCAGTACCCCCACTGGAGCTTGGCTGACGGGTGCGGGATGCAAATTGATTGTTCTTCAACGCTCGCCACTTGAGCGTTTCGTCCATGGAAATCTCCTCCTTCTTGGGGATGGCCGTCTCCTGATTGAAGGCGGACGACATTTGGTTCAGCAGATTGCCAATAAAATCCATCGTTCACCTTTCGGATTCCGCGAGCTGTCGGTGTCGGTGAACGTTGTTCAAAGACCGTCCTTCCGCCTTGTGTCCGTGTGATAGCACACTAACAACTGCGCTTTTCGCTTTCGTTACGCTACGCTCCTTTCGCACTCACTTTGCACTCACAAATCTGTTCCTGCATTTTTGACGCGTCCCTGGCAGGCTGTGGATATCTCAATTCGGTCCCACACTTTTCCCTCATTTAGCACGTACACGGAACACCCGATCGATCGCGATGGCAGACAACGCGTGTTGTGCCAATTTTGCTGCCTCCGATGATCCACCCAACCTATTATATTTCTCGCAAACTGCTGCTGCTGCTGGTGCTGTGTGAGCCAACTGTGGCAACTGCTTCACGCACGCACATCGCACAACATCGCATTTTCAGGGCCAGACCAGCGAAATCCCTTAGCAACCCTTGACAGCCGAGAGCCGAGAGATAGCGACAACGACGACGGCGGCGGCGGCGACGTCGACGGCAACGATGATGACGACCCGTTGCAGAGCACTGTGTCTACTAGTGCGCTACGCGGAGGTGCTGCTGCTGCAGCTACTTCTGTTCTTTCCACTTTCACACATTCACTACCCCTGGTTCCGCCCGGTGGGGGTTTCCACTCACGGTCGGCAGCGACTTGCAGGAACGGTGGATGCTAATTCTTACCACTTCTGCCACTAGCCACTAGAGCGCCCCACAACTCCTCGTCGTTTCTCTCCTCAAACCGTCGCACACGCCTGCTGCAATGGCGACACAATTACCACCAACCAGCACCAGCATCAGCTCGGGTAGATTCTTGTGCGGCGCCACACATCTCTGCGGAGCTTGGGTGCGATGCTGCAATCCCGAGGCATGATGAAAACATGGAAATAAAAAAAAATATTATGAATATGGTGTGTCGGCACACACACACACAATCCCGGGGACTAATCTAGCGGGGTGTACGATCGGAAAAAGAAAAAGAAAGGGTTTCAAAACATCACGACCCAGCAATCCTTGCGATGGCAGCGACGATGACGGCGATCACACACAACACCTTGCGCGCACACCACAGTTTCCGCCGTCTGCTTCTTCGGTAAAAACTCACAATCGGAAAACACAGCAAGCGCAGAGAGCGTCACTTTGGAAATCTAGACCCGAAATTCGTCCCTCGATCGGGCGGGTCGGGATGCTGCTGCTGGTGCTGCGGCCTTTTGCTGGGTAAATTGCTATTAAACAGCACACAGTACCTTCTTCGCGTTCTGCGCTGATAAAGCACTCGCATCAAAACGCTCTTCTCCAACCCAACACCAACACACACGCAAATAAAAAAAACGAAACACGCCGCCTGCAGACCGCGGCGGCCGTAGCACAACGAAAACACAAGAAGAGCAAAAAATCACACGCACACACAGATTGAGGGGATTTCTTCGCTTTTTTCCTAGTTCGCGCGAACCCTTCCTTTGGATATTTACTTTCGATTTCGTCCCATGTTTTGTATCTCTCGCCCCCGATAGGATCACCGGATGCACGGTTGCTGGAAAATTGCACGAACTAGGAGGAGGATATGATGCTGAGGGAGGGTTGCTTCATCTCCGTACTCGCAGCCAATTCCCGGGAGTTGGGTGTCACGGCGTGTCACGTACGATCCTCAAACACCCCTGGTTCCTGTGCTGTGCCAGGGGCTACTTCACTTGGCCTACTTCGTGAAACACACACAGTTCAGAGGTACAGTAACATAAAATCATGCTCGTCCGCAAATCAGCATCGTCCACAATCTCTATCTATTCTCGAGCACACACACGCGCACTCACTATTGCGGCCAATTCAGAAGCAGCAGCAGCAGGAAAACTGGTCCGCCCGGCCGCTGCAGATTTACCAGGGCTCCGGAGCGCCTATTTTCCTGGGCCTACTTTTGTACCGCTTCGCGCTTAATCGATTGATCGTGTCTCTAGCACCGTTCCGTCGTGGTTATTGCGTTCAGGGCGACATTTTCGTCGCAGCCTAGGTAACCTAGACCGAAGCAATAAGCGCGCTGCAAAGATGATGAGGGAAAGATATTTACGTGGAGTGTTTCCAAGGCTGATGATGATGGTTCTTCCGCTGTTTGCTTTTCAGAACGTTTGACCGAGCGAGATTCTTGCCGCTGCTGCCGCTGCTCGTTCTCCTTGTCTGGCCAGCAGCCTCCTACGATTGCGATGAAAGGGGAGTAATGCGTGCTCTTTTGGCGAAGAGGCGGCGGCTGGCTGCTCATAAATACTAAATTCTCGGCAAGGGGTGTACGCATAGAATCAGGCAGGAGTGTGTGAAGAGATAAATGAATCCAACGGAGGATGGACTTCCTTCTGTAACAAAAATCCGGTGGCGATCGTTCAAGATGTGTTTTAAATCATTTATGAACGTGTCTTTCATTAAATGATGAAAAATTTTCTTTATCTAAAAATTGTAAAAATAAGGTTGCTACTGTGTTAACCGGGTGTTTAAGTTTTTTTTCTTTTGCTGCAGGCCGACTACAACCCTGAAAACTATGCTTTGGCTCCACGGAAATTTATGGTTCGAAGCTTTGCAGAGATAATTAATAATCCTTTTTGTGATTTATATAATGATGAAGTTGAACAAAAATAGAACGCATATCGGTAGACGAATAATTAATACAGTCGTTTGCGACAGGCGCGCGATGTTTAACCACCGCTTAACGAACATTTGAATTCAAGAAAATACTTGTTTGATCCTGTCATTTCCGCTATACGTCGCCATTTTCCCGAATTCCAAAGATCGTTCGTGCTACTACTTCCTTTTCGGGTGCGGTACTGCCGGAGAAGCCTTTTTTTATCTGCAAAGCCATCAAGCAAGGTATTTGTTTCGCTGACCGCCCACTATGTTTTCAAAATATTTTGCTTCGGGGATTTTTGGTTGTGCAGAAAACTGCAACTTCCGACGCAATACGATGCTAAAGATTACTGAAGAGCTATCCTCCACGAACGAGCACTTTCTCACGAAATCAACGTCTTGGCGATTCGTTAATTGTAGTTGCTCTTGTTTCAGTTCTATTGTTTCAACAAAAATGAATGAATTGGGTAAAAGAAGCCGGCAGAATGGTGAGGGTATGCCGCGGATGAAGCAAACGCGTATCGACGATGGGAACGACGACGACGACGACGCGGTAGGATTAGGCGATTGTTGGCATTTGTAGCACAACTAAAATGAAGTTACCTTCGCAGGACAATGTGGTTCAAACTGAAGAGTCAGAGGACGTTCGGAACGGTAAGGTGCTTCGGATGGAGCTGAAAAATTTCATGTGCCACCGGCATCTAGTAATCGAGTTCAACAAGTCCGTCAATTTGCTAGTCGGAAAGAATGGTAGTGGCAAGAGCGCTATTGTGGCGGCTTTGACCGTCGGTCTCGGTTGTAACGCCATGCAGACGAACAGGGGCTCCAGTTTGAAAGGTAATCGTTTCTCCTCTTGCTCCGTCCTACGTACTACTAACTCTGCTCCTGGTTTTAGATCTCATTAAGCATGGCGAACCTCAAGCGGTGATCGAGATTCATCTTGAAAACGGCAATTTCAATGGTTTCGACCAGGAGCGCTATGGCAATCGTATCGTGTGCCAACGAACCATATATGCAAACGGTAAGGGATCTTACAAGCTGACGGATGCGAACGGCCACACCATTTCGACGAGTCGCAGCGAACTTCAGAAGATACTGTTGGCGTTCAATATCCAGGTGGATAATCCGATCTGTGTTTTGAACCAGGATTTGGCACGTTCGCTGTTGATAGACTCCGACGAGTCGAAACAGTATATGTTCTTCGCCAAAGCGACGCAAATCGACGAGATCCAGCAAAAGTTGCGGGACTGTTCGCTCATAACGCAACGGGCGCGCCGCGTACTTTCTGTGCGGGAAAAAGGCATCGAATATCTACACCAAGAGGTGGAGACGCTGGAGGGAAAGTTTCGTCGTTTAGAGGTTACAGAGCTGTTGTCCGCTTTGTTAAAGAACCTGCAGGCACAACTCGCATGGCGATGCGTGACGGATAAAGAGCGGAAACTGACCGAGATAGACCAGGAGCTCGAGAGGATTCGTGCTTCGATCGAAAAACGGAAAGCTCAAATCGACAAAAGAGGAGCACTCGTCGAAGAAACGAACCGTACGGTGCAGATGCTCAGTACTGATATTGAAGCGAAGAAAATTGAGCTAGCGAACCTGAGAACAGAGTACATGCAGTTTCGAAAGGCGATGCAAGTTGCGCTAACCGAACAAGAGAACATTGAACTACTGAAGCAAAACACATCAGACAAACTTGAACGGCTACTGGAAGAGATGTATGACGTGGAGCAGGAGCTAAATAATCGTAGCCAAAGGTAAAAAACTCAGCGATGGCCGCAGAATACGGCAAACTAATGTGTTTTTTTTTTCTAAAAACTTCTTGCGGTTTTTGTTTTCAGCGATGTAAACCAGGAGCAGGAGAAAGAAGAAATGGCACTGCGCGAGCGGCTAGAAGAACTGGTCGAACAGATCGAGAAGATTGAAGAAGAGTTGGAGAAGATGCATATCGCCGTAATGGAGCTGGATGATACCCGTGCTCAGCGTCGCCACGAGAGGTTAGCTAAACATTCCAAGGTTATGCGACTCGAAGAAGAACTAGAACAGCTGAAAAAATCCCCAGACAACAAGCTGACCTGTTATGGGCATAACATGCCGGCACTAGATGCACGCATTCGCCAGCTGTATCGGGAGGGTAAGTTTTCCGAGCTACCGCGTGGCCCACTTGGCCAGTACATCGAGGTTCGTGACCGGAAATGGGCATCGATCGTTGAAATTGCACTGGGTAGTAGGATTCTTTCGGCGTTCTTTGTGGCCACATCGCAAGACTGGCGAACATTGAATGAGCTGCTAGAGCGTGAATTTCCCAATTTGCATAAACGTACCATCCTCACGGGACGCTTCGTCAAAGAGTTGTACGATGTAGAGCAACAGTGTGTGCAGGAGCTGGATGGAACGCATTTACTGATGAATCTTATCAAGGTCGCGGATCCGGTCGTGATGAATCGATTAATCGACAGCGCAGCAATTGATACGATTCTGGTTACCGAGCAGCAAAGGATTGCGATCCAGCTGACAAGTGAAAAAGAAACTGTACCTAACAACCTAACCAAGGTGATCGTGAGGGATCCGTGTGTGGAATTCTACCCGAAACCTATATACCGCAGCTATGCAAAGATGTTCGTACAGTCGCGCTATCTACAGGTCAGCATGGACGAGCTGAGACAACGGACGGAGCAGCACTATGAAGTGATGCAACATGAACTTAGGCAGTTGAAGGTCGCCGAAGACCAAGCACACAAGGCCCATGGAAAACAAATCCGATGGCTACGTCTACGGGAGCAACATTTGAGCAAATTGCGCAATGCGAAATACCTAGCAGAACAGCGTCTGGACGAGTTGGTAGCGTCGATGCTCATGCGCCAGAAAAAGCCAGAGGAATCGACATTGCGTTGGGAACTGGAAGCACTTCAAACGGAATCCGCGGAATTACGCGAGAAGTTGGACATGCAACAGTACCGTCTAGATGCGAGCCAATCGGAGGTTCACGCTCAAAAGGACGAAGTACTGAAGAAGAAGAAGGCAATGGCCGACACCGAGCGTATGATTCATGCCATTCAACGGCACATCGAAGATGAGCAGCAAAAACGTGAGGATCTGCGGACGACCGAGCAGATGAATTTGCGAGAGTTGCAGCGTTGTGAGGAAGGAATGCGCGAACGGATGGCAGTGCGAAGTGTCGTAGCGGAAGCAGTCGAACAAGCCCGTGCAGAAGCACTGACCTTGGGTAGCCGCGTTGAGACGACGGAAACGACGGAGCAACTGAAGCGGCAAATATCTTCTACCGAAAAACGCATTCGGTAAGTGGGTGATAGCCGACAATTTTCAAGCCAGTGGCGGGTTTAATGTATTTTTTTTCTTGCGAGCAGGAAAATGTTGCGAACTAGCGACATCATCGAAGATGTAAAATTTCAACTGGATCTGAAGATAAAAGAATGGGAAGAAGCAAAGCAATATACGGGAAAGCTTCGGGACATCATATCCTTGCTAAACAAAACACGCAAATCCCGCTACGCATACTTGGATAAGCTAATCTCGCACATGTCTCTGCGTGTGAAGCACAAATTTAAGGTGAGTTTCAATAGGCGGTTTAAGGTTATTGATAGGTTATTATTAAATGATGCGTGCTAATATTAAAATTGTGTTTCTCCCTCGCTTTTAATATTACCAGCACATCATGCAGGTAGGACACTTCGCCCGTAAGAAGATCCACATTGATTGTGAAGCCGGTACACTGGAGTTAGATGTCGTGCCACGTGCTACGAACGTGCAGGATGCAGTTTGCACGACAAATGCACTGTCAGGCGGTGAGCGATCTTATACGACCGTGGCATTCCTCATTGCACTGTGGTCATGCATCGATTCCCCCTTCTTCGTTTTGGACGAGTACGACGTGTTCACCGATAAGATCAACCGGCACTTCATGACAAATTTACTGCTAGATGAAGCAAAGAAAAAACCGGATCGCCAGTTCTGCTTTCTCACGCCACAGGAAGTGGATGGATTGGAGGCCGCTAGGAATCTAACGATACACCGGTAAGAAGAACGAACGAAAGTCGTCTCTCTCAATCACTTCCTTGACGGAATCGTATCGTTTCAGATTTGAAGATCCTGAGTTTAGTGCGACATCTCACAGCTGATGGTCATCTTTGACTTAAATAACTTCATACAGTTACAATTTGTTATACATTCCCCAATACAAAGAACAACACCATGGAAGTCATCTGAATGTTGCAATCTGAATGCAATTTTTCCATAAAAAATGAGAAACGTATATTGCTAGTGTCGAAGTTTAGTGAAAAACATTTCTACTTAACGTTTTACTTAACTTTTTTTTTTAAACTCGCTAGATTGAAGTCGACATAAAATATGAAGTTGACAGAAGGCCCACTGAGCCACCGTTCATTTAATCTGGAAAAAAAAACCGAAATATCACATAAATTAATCTTTTTAGTTTTTTCCCGCATAGATAATCGGACGAGCGTGCATCTGTAGAGATGGCTAGGTTTCCAAGTCACAGAAAACCTAAAAGGCTGCAAGATTTTGTGCGTGGCATCCTATTTTCTGCTATTTCCGAAGAACCTCGTTTGGTAACTGTTTTGGCGCTGATGTATCTCAACGAGGTGGCTTGAAAAGACTGCAGAGTAAACGCGACGGCTCTCGCTGGAGAAAAGGGTGAAGTTGTGGGGCGCTTGCTGGAGAGGAGAGGCGATTTGTGCAATTCCGTTTGGTGCGTTGTGGCCTTTTTCGGTGCAAAATTTCTGATACGCAAGAGACTGTGTGTGTTTCTTCGATATCGACCAACGGAGAAGCCACTTTCGGTGTGTAGTTTGCTCTGTGCGTGAAGTGTCCTCTGTCGTTTTGCCGTGCTGCGGAAAATCTGTCCAGGGAGGCGTGTTTGGGGTGTGGTGTGTTGTGTGCTGGTGGCGGAGGTGAAGAGAGAAAGTTTGGCAAACCCCAGGTTGGCGCATCAGGAAAAAAGTGGTACCTAAACCGCGTGTGTACGGCAATTTTACAGGAAAAATCATTGCCCCAGAGACGACAAAATCACCTCCCCTTGTCCATCCCGTGCGTGCGTGCGTGTGTTTTGTGTGTTTTTTGCGCAATCGAAGTGATGCGGGACCTGGCTAATAAGATGGCCGAGCTCAAATTCGAGGCACCTTTGGCACAGTTCGAGGAGAGTGACGAATGGGGACCGGTCGAGTATCAATCGTCGAACGGTGGAGGCGTAGGTACCGCGAAGGTAGCGGCCGTCAGCGCCATCAGCGACACTCTGAATCTGAACAATCTGAAAGAGTCCCTCCGTTCGGTCGATGGCCACCAGCCGCAGCAGCAACATCAGCAGAAGGATGACGACATGAACGAGTTGAACGACAATCTGCTGCTGGGAGATGATATGGTTGGCAGCGGCGGCGGGGTCACCACGACCCACACCACCAGCAACGCCCACAGCAATAATAACAACAACATCAAGCTCGGTTCCATCAAGGATAACATAGACTTTGCCGAGGCGTTCACCGGAAGCCTGGAGGATCTGGTCAACACGTTCGACGAGAAAATCACCAAATGCTTCGGCAATTACGAGCAATCAGTGGAAGAGCTAGCGCCGGTGCAGGTGCGCTCGCAGGATGAGATCATGAACGAGAGCCAGTAAGTGTCGAAACACCACATCCCGTAGCTTTCGTTGGGATGAGGCTCAAAACGGGGCGGAAGAATCGATGTGAACACTACTACCTCCCATCGGGGTTTGCTAAAATAAGAGCTGCTTCCGTCATACGCATTCGCTGGCAGCGGAGCGGGCGAAGAAGAGAAATGCGCTGGAAGTGGGGGACATTAGTCATCAGTTTAATTTTGTTCTCCCCGATTCCCCGGGACGACACCATTCGCGCTTGTAATCCCTCTCGCCATCAATGATACGCAGAAGAGCGGCCAATGAGCAACTCTTAATTGTTGACTCGTCGTCTGTTTCGCAGCAGCCTCTGGAATGATGGTGTTTGTCGAACGACGAACAAAACAAAGCAACCATTTTACGCAGTACGATAACGTGATGTCCGCTATTTATGGGTCACTGATAAAACAAGATTTAACAAGGCCATCATACGTAGCATATCCATTTGTCCGGGGGCGCTTTGCCAGCATGAAATGATAAATGTGTAGCTGAGGTTGCACGGAATCATAACAAATCCGCGCGCACTTCAACTTTGGTTGTACGGCGCGCCGTCGATCGATAATCTTCCCAATCGATGTGATAGCGGCGTATATTGTGTGTAACTTGGTACACGGTTGCATGCTACGTACGTACCGCGCAGCAATATTGCCATCATCTGTTTTCAGCGTGCAGGATGATGATGATGATGATGATGATGATAAGTCACCCCATTGTGCATTGCTATTTTTATGTTGACGCGGATGCGCTCTTACCACAGGGGCAGAGGAGTCGTAACAGAAAGAAAAGGGCTGTTTTGGTGGTTCGTCTTTATGTAATGCACAATGAAACGTAACGGCGACAGCAATTGTTCACGTTGCGTCTTGGACGCATATGCAAAGCATGCTTATGCAGACTGCAGCAAGTAATAACGGATCATCGACAGAGGCGCATAATAGGCTGGAACGACTTATTGGGGCGATTGGGGTAACGGATATGGCCACGCACTAATGGGTAGATGGAATGGGGTACGACGAACTCGCCAAAGAGTGGCGGAGAAAGTTTAGGTTTTGTTGAGTAGCCAACTAGCCTAGAACATACTGGCGGCCTGCTTGGTCCGCTGGTTCAAGGCTATAGGGCCTTTACTACAATCTAGAGTGTTATGACATGAACGAATGACCTGTTCTGCGATGTCTTGAAAAATAATACGAGGCACAAACGGTCAGTTGGTCATGGAATTGGCGTAGCAAGTGTCTTAAAAGGATTAAAAATCAGCCACCTTCACGCTGTTTTTTTTGCGTCAAGAAGCGCGTAGAGAAGTGCACTGAGCCGACCTTGAACCGCCGTTCACTCATAGGTATGGTTTCCGTGGTGTTCGGGTATCGAATGTACTGGAATAGAATGGTCAGCCCATATATGAGTGAATGTACGCTGCCCGTTTGCGTTGACATAAATGCGATCAAATTCGAATTAAATCGACCTCTAGCTAATGCATAAATTCCCCTATCTTTTGTGCAGGATGTGGTGGACAATTACGGGCAATTTCGGAAATATTCTGCCGATCGACTGGTCAAAAACATACGCACGTCAGCTGCACGTACCGGCACTGAACCTTGCCATGCGTAAACCTGGCACACCGGACGATGATCTGCTGCAGGATCTCAGCTCGGAGGATGAAGCGGTTGCGAGCGATCTGGATATGCACGCGCTTATACTGAACGGTTTACATGCGGACGATCCCATCAAGACGGCCGACGAGGTGATCAAGGAGATTGACGATATTATGGACGAAACTGGCTCCGAGGATGGGCAGCTAGAGAATGAGGTCATCGAAAAGGCAAAGGAAGTGCTTGGTTCTCCGTTATATGAAGAAAGTAAGTATGCCACCCGATCCATTCGAACGTTCGTTACCTATTTTTCATTTGTGTTACCACCAGAACTGCGATGCCTGTCGATTACGCAGCTGAACGAGCTGTACATGGAGATGGAGGTGCTGATTCGTGAGTTTTCTGAAACGCTGATCTCGGAGCTGGCACTACGCGATGAGCTGGAATACGAGAAGGAACTCAAGAACACGTTCATCTCGCTGCTGCTCGCAGTTCAGAACCGCCGCCGTCAGTACCACGTCGAGAAGAAGAAAGGAAAAGCTGGTGGAAAGGCCTCAGCCAATATTCAGAACAGTTCTGGTATGTATTGGGGTAACCGTGCCGGCAGAAATGGGTTCTTAACGATTTCCTTTCCATTAATTTCCAATCGTGCAGGCATGGACCCCAAGTATCTCACCACAGTCATTCCCTATCAGCTGAACAGCACGCCCGACAACCAAACACTGCAAGTGCTGATAAAGAGTAAGTGGAAAGAGGAACCTGAAGCGATGATCCAGAGATCGTTTAATGTTTCGATAACGCTTGTTCTCTCGCTTGCAGTTCTGAAAGCCATTAATGAAGACAGTCCAACCGTTCCGACGCTGTTGACGGATTACATTCTGAAGGTGCTGTGTCCGACGTAAGAGCCCAGCATCTCGTTTCCTCGGACGCCATACCACAGCGATGTGACTTGCGGCCGATAGCGGAGGGTTTTCAGCTCATCCTTCACGATGCTCCCCCATGACATCGATGGTCGACGGAGATGTACACCATCATCTCGGTATGAAGGTGTCGTCGGTGTGTATAGGTAATTTTCAGCACTACTCTCAGCCACGATAGGTAAGCGCTCGAGTGCGAGTGCTAAAACGTACGGATTAATACAAGCGCAAAAGATATTTTACATTAGACAAAAGAAAAAAAAATCCCGATAAATTCCACGGAGGAACTCGGCGAACCTACTACCTATTGCTATACCACTGGCTATGCAATGCCTCTGCTTAGAGTGTTCTAGTGTTAAGTGTATCTCGTTTTGTTATTACCCCTGTAACACTTGTC
The DNA here is from genome assembly GCF_943734745.1 of Anopheles darlingi. Classification (NCBI taxonomy): domain Eukaryota; kingdom Metazoa; phylum Arthropoda; class Insecta; order Diptera; family Culicidae; genus Anopheles; species Anopheles darlingi. Next base: position 5,219,428 of record NC_064874.1, on the reverse strand, counting down.
TCCGTTCGATTGTTCATCCATCGGGCGGCAGCTTCATTTACACAAGGTGACGAATGTTGCTGGATTATTATTTATTTGCTGTATGTTTCCTTTTAGTTTATCGAAATCCGATCGCCACTAGATCAAACGATCCTGAGGAAATGCTAGATATGTTGAATCTATGCGATGATGCCATTGCGTGAGGCATATGATTTGAATTTTCTAATCTGTCTCCTCCAACGCAATTCCAAAGATGTATAGAGAAGAAGGATATTGCTGCGTTCGCGGAAAACTGCCGGTGTGTTTTAAGCACGCTATTTAAATAGCGACCGTTCGTCGACTGTTGGTGGAATGGATTATGCTTTCCGACAAGATGAACATTCCATCTCGACCACGACGGCCGCGGGCCTGGCTGAAGTTAATACATGTCGATATTTATATAGATTTACATACTATATTCTTTCTGGTCCGTGCTGAATTCATGTGAGAGAACGGTTTTGCCATCAGAGTACAGAGACTGAGGGAAGAAGAAAGGTCTGCCACCGCGAGTGTCTCGTTTTCACTTCGTATTGCACTAGTCAATACCTATAACTTCTCAACCTACAGCGATCGGATGATGACGACAAATGTGTGGTGACGATGATGAGTTCGAGTTATATAGTTCCTTCATAGGTATCTGTTTGTATGGTGCAATGATATGAGGATTTTTTTATTTTTATTTGATTTGAGCAATATTAGAGATTAGTAGACACCACTTCGCGCGCAAACACACCAGCCGGAGCATATGCCTCCCAACACACATACAAAAGACGATAGCAGAACGATCGAACAAAAATTGTTTCGGCAAAACATAGTATTTCAAGGTGGAGTGGGAGTAATAGCAGAAGCACTAAGCTATATAACTATTCTCTATAATGATCGCCTTCTTCGGGACCGTTTAGCGATCGATGAAGAATTCAAAGAATGTGCTGGGCAGGGGACTCACGCATGTGCACATATGCGAATGCCATATAATTTTGATTTAGAATATTGTTTGTGTTGGAGACAACACAAGGTATATAAATACGCTTCAAATACCGTTTTTGCACTCTCCTAGCTTTGAGAATTGTGTAGTATCTCTTTAAAAGCGTAAAAGCGAACAACTTGAATAAATGAATACATCTAATGATCCCCATATAAATGCCGTGTTTCTACGTGAATATGTACGAAGGAAGGATGGTTGTAGGATGGACACTACTAGCCACCCCAGAGATTACAAGAAGCAGAAACCCAAATCAAAGGGAAAAAGTGTGCGGGTTCTAGTGGCGATGGTTTTCCGTGTGGAGGCAAAACATAGGAGAAAGGTTATTTATATATATACAAGAAATCAAATGTGTGTATCAAACATGGTTTAGCTAGTAAGAGCCAAGAAGAGAGAGACCTAGCAAAGGTATAGTAATGGATGCGCGCACCATCTATTGCCGTTAACCACTTCATTTTATGGCACGATGACACGCTGTTCTAGTGCTGGAAGTAAGAGCTTTCCTTTCCGTTTTGCTGCCAACTTTTTGCGCCATTTACTGTAGCGTAGTAGAAAGAAGAAAATGAACAAAAGAAAGGATTTAGCGGAAGCGCCAGCCCACGTTTAGCGTTAGTTTTTCTCCGAAGTAGCTCCGTTTCGAGGTGGAGGTGCATGGTTGTATATTTGGTCCTGGTCTATCTGAGGCTTCAATGTGTTTTATCTCCTCAGCTTAATTTCATAACCCTGCCAGGTCAAGAAACAACTGTACCAAGCATTAGGAGAGATACCGACCATCTACCGTCAATAATACCAAAAAATAATAACTTTTTCCACGTCCTATTCGAACACCTCAATTTTGTTAACACTGATATAAAGCTTCTAAAAGGAAAGCATTTACACACCAAGCGAAACAATAATATCCTAGAACGATTAATAGCAAAAAAAGGTGGCAAGTGCTAAGCAGAAAGGCAAAAGTAAAGACAACAAGGACATAGAGCAATAGTTAAATGAATTTTCTCGAATCACAAATCAATACTCCACGAAAAGGACGAGAGGTGAGGTTGCACTTGCTCCAAACTCTCTTTGGGTGAAATTCAAAAGCCAGCAACAACGCCAGAATGGTTAAACCTAGATGCGTATTTATGCGTGAGCCCAATCTACAGTACAGAGGGCGGTAGAAATGTGATTGAGGATCAAGCGCAAGTGTGTCCCGAGGTGATGATGGGATAAAGGAGTAAAAACGGAGCACAACTTTTCACCGCTGGCCATGTCCTACGAGGGAAATGCGGAGAGGGAAGGTGCACAAGCATGTAGCAAATCTAAAATTGAGAATGAGCTGCAATACGCAAACACACAGAAACTCACACATTAATTGGGCAAATAAAAGTGCTTCAAATATTAACTACGAATATTCTCTGCTTTATTCGTCGACAAGCAATTTCGCCACCATTACCAACCTTATGATGTTAATATTGTTTTCATAAGACTGCATTCGCATTAGATTTCAATTTGTGGGGCGTTTTAGTGCCGTAATATCGAGAAATCTGCCCAAATATATGAATTCCGTTATCCTCGCGTTTACCAAAACCGTTTGAACTTGAGTTTTGAAATTTACAGTGATAATTGATAAAATATGAGCATTTTGCCCAAAATAAAGCAAAATTTTCTTAAAAAATTCGACACGAAAAGTGGGCTGGAACCTGGCAACACGGGTAAAACTGCAGTTTTGGCTTTGAGGTTAGAGTTTTGCTCGAGCGGGAAATTGTGAAATATTTTTTAAAACTGCTTTGCAGTGAGTTTTTGGTGTTTGCGCTCCGGAAAGTAACCCGTATCCTCGTCGTTTGTTAATCACAAATTGATCCCGCGAGAGATGCGAACCGTATCGTATTTGTGAAGTGCAACAGTTCCCGAATCCTGAAAATCGCGATGTCTTGTGTTTCGATGATTGTCGAACAGCAGCTTGCCAAGCTGTACTTTGTGCTCCCGGCAGACGAAATAACGGAGGAAAATGCGTCCGAAGACATGAAAATGGCATACACGGTAAGCATCAACAGGGACAAGGAAGCCGCAAAGGAAGCAGCTTTTAACGCGTTGGTTGTCTCATCCTTTCTCCCCCCGGTAGACCGCTCGGGAGCACCACGATAACGAGGAGCTGCAGGAGTGGATCAGCGAAGGGGCCTGTCTGAAGCTGAAAGAAACGCAGATGACCAAGAAGCATGTGTTTGTGTTTGAAAAGTTTTCCGGACCGGCCTTCGAGCGGGCTAACAAGGCGCATTCGACCGTCATCGGTCCCCGCTGTCTGATCAGTTGTTTTATGAGCAACGAAACAATACCGCTTGGGAAGCAACCAGTGTTTACGACAGCCATGCGAAACCTGACCGTGTGCAGTTCTGGCCTTAAGACGAAGGAGAAGGCCCATATAAGCCAGCTCGTGTACTACATGGGAGGGTACTATATGGACGTACTGACCGGAAGTTGTACGCATCTCGTGGCCTCGACGGTCAAATCGGTCAAGTACGAGGAAGCGGCCAAGATAAAGCTACCGATTCTGCATCCGGACTGGGTACAAGATGTATGGGACGTAAGCCAGACGCGCGATGTGAACGCAACTGATGCCTCCTTCATGACGCGCCATCGGTTACCGGTGTTCTATTCGCTTACCATCACTTCGACCGGATTGTCGTTGCCCCGGAAGAACGAGATCAAATCACTGATCGAAGCGAACGGTGGCAACTATATCGGAGCGTTCAAATCGGAAATCACTGACATACTAATCCTGGATCGGTCCGGTCAGGGGACGGCCAAATTTCAGGCGGCGGTGCGCAGCAAGAAGGAGTGCCTTACACCGGAATGGATCGTGGACAGTGTGACCGCTGGGTTCTCGCTGCCAATACGCGGGTACGAGGTTAAAACCATCAAAGCCTCAACACCGACAAAGGACGATACTCGTACCGTCGCGACTGCTACCGCTGTCGTCGTTGCCGCTGAAACCACTGTTCACCGTGCACGCAGTTCCGATTTCAATCCAGACTGCACGGAATTGTCGGAGATATCGCATGCAAACTTTTCCGGTCGCAATCTGACGATCAACGAGAGCGTCATGTCGAGTGCTGGAGGAAAAGACGACAATGCGGTAAAATCGCAGCCAAAGGGACGCCCAGTCGCTAATGCGCATCGTGCGGTGTTGCTTCGCATGACCGTGCAGCAGGCCAAGAAGGCGGGGCCCTTACTGGACGGATGTAGCGTGTACCTAAGTGGTTTCACGAGTGACGAGAAGGAGAAGCTGAACAAGATCCTCAATGCTCTCGGTGCCGTACGCTACGATGAGCACTCGGCCACCGTTAGCCATGTGATCGTCGGAGAGCAGCTTGCCTCGGAGATGAGCCAGCTGCGAGATTCCTCGGCCCATCTACTAACGCTCGATTGGCTGGCGAAATCTATCGAGCAGAAACAGCTGGCACCGGAAGAAAGCACCGAGTACACATTCCGCCCGTCCAGCAAATCCGGCATGGTGGAACGCGTCCCGGAACCACCGTCTCCTTCGAGCAAGCAAAATCTGGAACGTCTCAACAGTGATGTGTTCAAACGACCCAAGATCCCCAAATTTCGCCTAGACGATGGCACGTCAACGGCAACTGCGAGCTCGGAAGATGGAGCTGGCACAACCCAGGAACCGGGGCCACCTGCTGCTCCGGTGGCCAGCGCAGAACAGCAGTCGATCATGATGCAGTATCTGGAGGCTAACAAGGCTGAACGGCTACCACCAACCACCAGCCAGAAGGATTCAATCGTCGGTATTCCGGTTCCCGTAGCATCTTCGACTGCCCTTAGCAGCGGTAGTCAATACGACGACTCGGAGCTAGAATCGAATGTATGCTCAGACTTCATGCTGGGCCTGACGCTATTTGTGTTTGGGTTTCCCGAGGAGGATGCGGTACGCATTGTGTCCGATCTGAGACAGTGCGGTGGCACGATCGTCGACGAGAACTATCACGATGTGGTGGACTACATCGTACTGCCAACGTCCTGCATAGGAACGGTAGACTTTACCATCCGTGGCAGGCAGACGGTTAATTGTATCTGGCTTGAAACGTCCATCCAGGAGGGAGAGTGTCAACCGATGGAGTACTACTACAAGCCGGTCATCTACGGTGAGGATGATCCACGGCCACTCGAGGGGGAAACGCTTGTAATCAGTTCGTACTCCGGTGCGGAGCGATCGTTTCTCATCCAGCTCGGTACCATACTGGGGGCCTTCGTACAGGAGCGGCTTGTCCGCAAGGCGGCCCCACTGTTGGTGTGCAAAGAGGCGAGTGGTGCCAAATACAATGCGGCGATTCAGTGGAGCCTGACCGTCGTTTCAGCCGAATGGTTACGGGAATGTGATCGCCAGAAGCGACGCGTGGCCGAGAATCCATTCCTTGTGGGCGATTCGGTTTGTTCGCCAAAGAACATACCGGATGCTGGTGGTTGCCTACCTACCACCTCTACCGATGAACTAGATTTGGATACGATGCGCGCAGAGCTTATACCACCGGATCTAACAGGTTTTGGCACTCCGACGGGGGGCTCTCGAATGCGCTATCCATCGAAAACACCTCAGATCACCACAACAACCGAGAACATACCCGCGGAACGTACAGCGATCAGCGGACAATTCCGGTACATTACGGAGAAGAAGACGAAAGACGATCTGAGTCTCCAGTACGCATTCAATCGCCTCTCGACACCGGAACTTCGAAAACTGTCATCCGCGGAAAGGATGGCGTACTCGCAGGAGTTGGACCAATACGATGAGTTGATCGCTGCGGAGCGTACCAAAAGGAAGCCATTTGATGCCAATGATACAACCGGTTGCAATACTCCTTCTTCGGAAATGGATTCTCCGGCAATGCCGCGGAACAAACGCCTGTCGACGTTACTTGCAGTGGGTGCAGGAGCAGGTGAATCCCCATCGTGCAGCAGCGCTCAGGGAACACCGGTAATGGTCGGCGAGTGCGAAGCCTTGAGCGTAACGCAGCGGGTGCAAGAGTTCGAAACTCCTGTTCGAGGTGTGCTCTACCGTGCGCTGAAGGAAGCAGAGGAAAATGATCGGAAGCTAACGCCCCGGACACGGCGCATGCAGGAGCTTCTGGCAACACCTGCTCCTGGTGGAGCGGGTACGGGAAGCTCCACCGGCCACATCCGTACACCGACGCTACCCGATTGTATGACGAAACCGGTCACACCATACGGCTATCGACCGGATGCAAGCCCGGAAAATCATGCCTATCACAAGCGCAAACTACAGCACTGGGATCGTTTCTACAAGGGTAAACGGGAACAGGAGGGTGAGGGTGGTACACCGACCGAAGACGGAACGCCATCACAACAGAACCGACGCCTCAGTACACCGCTGAGTGAGTTCAAGCGTCGGTTTAACCGCCAAAACTTCGGGGAAGAGTATGTCAACCAACTCGAATCACGGTACAACACGCAATATCAGGGACAGCAAGAGCTGAACTCCACGAAGCGGCAGATGGCGGACAATGCGGAGGAGGAAATAGCGGAAACACAAGCCTCACCACGACCGAAAGCCACCGTTCCATCACAATCTCGCAACCTCGCTTGTCAGGACCAGGAATCGGTGTCGGTATCTGCTAGGCAAGAGACCGCTAAAGGCGCCAATGTGAGTGCGGAAAAACGATCCAGGCGGGCGATGGAAGAAGAGGAAGATAACCAGCGTGCGGTGGTTGCGGTTGAACCGGATGAGCACGTGCGAAAGTTTAGCGATTTCATATCGGCCACACGCGATTCGGCTAAGAAGAAACCAAAGTATCACGCGGATACCGAGGAACCGGCAGGAGCACCCGTATACACCGAGCTAGAAGCTTACGATTCCGGTACGTATTTAGGGCGGCCGGGCACTACACGGAATTGGCCACGATTTGCGTTCAATATTACTTTAATCTGTTTTTTTTTTTCAGAGCTTCCGGGTGTCGGCGATGTCGTTTGGTGCGATCGTGGTGTCGAAAATGTTCAACCGGAAGAAGCACCTTCGCCGCATTCGGGTAGATCCAGCCACGAGGAAATCGCACGAAGCAACGACTCTCGACGCGAGAGTGTCGAGTTGTACGATGCATCTAAACGGATGAAGCACCGTGGCACACCGCTGTTTGCCATTTCCGGTGTTTCAGAGGAAACGCGTCTACAGCTGGTGGAGCAGATTAGACAGTTGAAGGGTGAAGTGGCCGATCTGAGCCGGTACGATCCGGCCTGCACGCACGTCATCAGTAGCCGTCCGAATCGGGGCGAGAAGACACTGTCCGCCATCGCTGCCGGCAAGTGGGTACTGTCGACGTCATACATCGAAGACAGCTTAGAGAACGGGTTCTTTTTGGATGTACGTTTCCGTGCCTCGATTGGTTGTGATTCCTTTTTTGGCACATAAGAACACTAATAATGCTAATTTTCTGCTTTACAGGAGGAATCCTACGAATGGGGCAATCCGAAGGCGGTCGCGAACCTACCCCAGCTCGACTTGGCCAGTGACATCGAAACCGCGACGGCATCGTACACCTGGCGCAAGCGGATTACCACCGATGGTGGGAAACGGGATGGTGCGTTCACCGGATACCGTGTGCTGCTAGTGCCTGCGCGTAAGGCTACGCTGGTCCGGTTGCTGCAATCGGGTGGTGGCTACGTGCTGGACTGCGAACCACCGTTCATCAATTCGGAACAGGCGATGACGGCCACGCATTGCTTTGTCGACCGCAAGGCGACACTGTCGAGCGAGGATCAGCAGGCGCTGGGCGAGGCCGGCGTTTCCGTGCTCTCCATCATGTATCTGAATGCGTACCTAACGTCCGCGAAGCTGCCCACCGAGAGCGATTTCCGTCTGCCCGCTTAAGGATTTGTGTGCTGGCTTTTTATAAAAAAAAAACATATTATTCAGGTTTCAACATCTTCATTATAACTGCCAAGTGCCAATTTCTTTAATAAATCCGGTATAATTATTATTCTCGAAAAAGCTGCACAAATTCAGTAAGCCTGAAATCTGCCGAGAACCACGTAAGACACCAGGACGACACCATCTACAGTACCAGTTATTCATGGCTCATTCCTCTTTCATTACGCACAGTTCTCGGAATCAGATTAACGCGTTTTCGCGGAAATGATATTATCATGCAACGTTTGTATTATCTTTCTTCCTTTATCATTGAAAAGCGACCTGCTCCGTCGTAGTACTGGCATATTGTCGTAGCACGCGCTAACAAGTGGAGGGTAGAGTGCAATCACAGGAATAGAAGTTGTTAGAGTTCAACATGGAATATTGTAAAAAGATTGACTGCGTTCTTTTCTTCCAAAACCTAAACTAATTCCCAAATATATTTCTTTCAGGCGTTTCTGGCTACAATAGGCTCTATTGGCCGATTTGTCATGCGTCAACATCCATAAATTGTGTTAGGCGTCGTCATCAGCAGCAGGAAGTGCTTTATCAAAAGTGTTTTCATAGGATGTGGTTCATTGATTATTTTGAGCCAATGGAGAGCTCGATCGATCCTGATGGCTACGTTATCGACACGTACTACATCGTGTATACTAAAAGCTGTATGCGTCATTATGACATATTTTCCATTACTGACCTGTACGAGCATTTGGTCTTGCAACATCACATACTCTTTTTTTCCACCGAGCAGCAGTACCATGCAATACTTAAGGTGCGCAGCAAAACCAAGTGGTATCAAAATGGTTCCAAGTTGCCGCAGTCCGTCAGCAGCAATCTACCACCGAGAACCGCAGGGATTAATTCGAATCGTGACGACTCCCCGTTGGGCGCGTATGTATTTACCATGTTAAGACTTTCTCGACCTTGCATTTGCCTCCACATTCACCTTATCCATCGTAGTGAAGATGTCCAGCAGTCTGATTGCCCGATCTGCTTCGAGAAAATGGATGACAGTGATTGCCGTCGTACGTCTTGCAATCACCAGTTCCACCGTCATTGCATTGGTCGTTGGTTGGAGCAGAATCGTAGCTGCCCGATATGTAGAAAGAATTGTAACTGACTCAACAGGGAAAAGGAAACTTGCATTCATCCGTTAGAATCAAATAAATTTTTAGTAGGAAGAACTTTTAATTTATTGCAGGAAACACAGGAGTCTATGTGTGAAATATGACCACGTGGACTTCGGTATCTGAATATGCAAGGCAAGAAAGGTTAATTTCTTTGTGGATGGTCTGAAAGAAACTCCTGCTGGAAACCGATGCTGATTTTATTTCGCTAAATTTCACGTATCTTATACTATACCTCGTTGCATCTCGATAACATTCATGCTTACTGATCAGGCGCTACGACGGATGAGCGGTCTCCGCTCGTGGTCGGGCGCTTTCACATCCCCTCTGTCCATCTATCCGAACTAATACGATTGTACGGTCTCGATTACTCCTTGAAATTAATTTTAAGGACAATTGGCCCTACCTGATGTGTCTTATATTCGGCGCCATCATTCGTCATGAAATCTCTCACTCATCGAGCGGGAGTCGCTTAGAGTACAGCCAACGATTTTTCTTGGCCTCCATTTTACCTAATCATTTCTTGGTGTTAGAAAATGAAAGGACCTGTAACCTTTCCGAGCCTCCCTGTTGGTTTTCATATTCGATTTGCACTCTGTTGGTGAAAACCTGTTATCTGCGCAGGGGGAAAGTATTCTCCACCATGCTGAACTTTGGTCACGTAGGTGAGTACGATCGACTGAAAAGTTAGTAAAACGTGCAGTTAAATACACTGTATGACGAATACAATGTCACATGATGGTTTATCAATTAATCAAACAATCTTATCTCTTGCATTATAAAAACAGGTTCGCCAGTTAGCCGAATATTAATGCTTTTTCGAGGAAATTGGGATTGCGAAATTATCATTATCTTCTCCTTTATCATCATTAAAAAGCGGCCTATCGAATGGAGGCAAGCTGCTGCTGCAATCATATGAATAGTCGTTGGAGTTCACGATGGAACATAGTAAGTAACCTGTAGTAACATAGTAAGCAGAATATAAATTAATCCTTTCATATATTTCTTTCTGGCGGTCCAGTTTTCCACAGAGGGCGCAAGCTAAGCTGTCTCACCTGTCCCATATCGGGATCACCATGTGATAGGCTGCTTCATCCGCTTCAGCGGGTGATTTCGTTGGACGATCTTTTGGGGCAAATAGAAGACTGCGACGATGACCAGAACCATGCCATCAATTTCTACACGTGTCCCCTGTGTAATGAGGATAAACTCTCACTTGAAGCATTATACGACCATTATATCCTGCACCATCACCTGCAGCAGCTGGAGTCCGGTGAAGAGAAGGTGAAGTTTCGCTGCCCAGTTTGTGTTTGCTTCCGGCTAGAGAATTCGACGGAGTATGTCGATAATGACGACGGGTTCGTTGCACATTTGCTTTCGCGTCACTCTTTCCCCAGCGAATGGCAGTACGACGAAGCACTCGAGTTACGTGCCCAATTCTGCTCTGATTATGAGACCGAATTGGTACGGTTCTTGGCCATCTTTCTACACCCGAGCACCGTTGGGATTTACTCTGATTATGACAACGCTCTGTTGAGCGCGTATGTATTTACTATGCTAAGACATTCTCGTACTTGCATTTACCTCCACATTCCACCATAACCATCGTAGTGAAGATGTCCAGCAGCCTGATTGCCCGATTTGCTTCGAGGAAATGGATGACAGTGATTGCCGTAGTACGTCTTGCAATCACCAGTTCCACCGTCATTGCATTGGTCGTTGGTTGGAGAATAATTCAGAATGCCCGATATGTCGAAAGAATTGTAAGTGAGTTCATCCGGAAATAAAAACCGATGGTCGTGAGTTAGAAAAAAAAAATTCTTACTTCAATAAATGTAAATATGAATCTCATTTTATCCGTCAGGAAGAATCGGGGATATATATTTAAAATATTCATAATAAAGACATATCCGTTCCAATAACAAAATTACACAAATCGGAATTAGGTTCTGGCACTTTGTACCGCCGACAATGACGACCACGACAATCGTGAATCATTGTTTTTGCTGGAATGCATTCATAATGCAATGTGTTCGGAAGAAATGCGTTTCTGGTTTCCCTGGTTACTGGAATCCGCGCCGCGAGAAGTCAAACATACATTCGACCCCAAGACACGGTTCTGGCTTTCGAGCTTAGTTACTAGATAAATGCAAAATTCTGGCATTGTCCTCGGAGCTCGGTGAAGGCTGGTTCTCTACATGCGGAACACACCGAACCGGCTCTGACCGATTGGTTGGTTGAGAGCGGCCTGCAGACTCAATCCAAGTACGCGACGGGTATCGACCGGATCGATGATACCATCGTCCCACAGCCGAGCGGTACTGTAGTACGGCGAGCCTTCGGCTTCGAACTGCTGCACGATCGGAGCCTTGATACGATTCCCGATCTCCTCGGTCCATTCGCGTCCGGTACGCCGGTACTGCTCTTCAGTAATCTGTGCTAGCACACCAGCCGCCTGTGAACCACCCATCACCGAGATGCGGCTGTTAGGCCACATGTATAGGAAGCGAGGTGAGTACGCTCGACCGCACATGCCATAGTTGCCGGCACCATATGAACCACCGATGATAAGCGTTAATTTGGGTACGTTCGCACAAGCGACGGCCGTCACCATCTTGGCCCCATTCTTGGCGATACCACCGGCTTCCGCATCGCGACCCACCATAAATCCGGTAATGTTCTGCAAGAATAGCAACGGAATACGTTTCTGGGCGCACAGCTGAATGAAGTGGGCCCCCTTGAGGGCACTCTCGGAGAACAGCACACCGTTGTTGCCGACAATGCCGACCAGCTGGCCGTACAGTCGCGCGTACCCACACACGATAGTTTCGCCGTAAAACTTCTTAAACTCGGTGAATCGACTCCCGTCAACGATGCGTGCAATCACTTCCCGTACGTCGAAACTTTTCGTCAGATTTGAGCCCACGATACCGTACAGATCGCTTGCTGGGTAGCGGGGTGGTTCCGGATCCTTGCCGAAGGTGAGACCCTCGTGGGCCATCATCGTGGCCGTGCTAGTACTGGCCAGCTCATCATACGTCGCCGTACCGGGACGATTTAGATTCTTCACGACCTGTCGCGCTAGGTACAGGGCATGCTCGTCATCCACTGCGTAATGATCGGTCACACCGGATGTGCGACAGTGCAGATCGGCACCTCCGAGATCTTCCGCCGAAACAACCTCTCCCGTGGCTGCCCGTACCAGTGGAGGTCCGGCGAGAAAGATCGTTCCCTGGCGCTTCACGATGATACTCTCGTCGGCCATGGCAGGAACGTACGCACCACCGGCCGTACAGCTCCCCATCACGACCGCAATCTGTGGAATGCCCAGTGCCGACATGTTCGCCTGGTTGTAGAAAATGCGACCAAAGTGCATCTTGTCCGGAAATACATCAGCCTGGCGGGGCAGATTCGCACCACCGGAATCGACCAGATAGATACAGGGCAAATTGTTCTCTTGTGCGATCTCCTGGGCGCGAAGATGCTTCTTCACCGTGACCGGATAGTACGAGCCACCCTTAACGGTCGCATCGTTAGCCACGATCACGCACTCGACGCCCTGTACACGACCGATTCCCGTGACGATACCGGCCGAGTTGACCACGTCCTTGCCGTACATTTCGTGTGCCGCCAACGTAGACAGCTCCAGGAACGGGGATCCGGGATCGACCAGGCGATCAATACGATCGCGCGCCAGCAGCTTTCCCTTCGAGGTGTGACGTTTGATCGCTTCAGGGCCTCCACCGTTCAGCACTTCGCCGGTTATGCGCTTCAGATTGTCCACCAGTTCACTCATCTGTCCATAGTTCTCCTGTTGAAAGGGTGATCGTTAAAAAGTGATCTTCAAGAGGGAAGTGGCGTTATTCGGAGGTGGCACCGAACCTTAAATTCCTCGGACTGTCGGTTCACTTCCGTGGCTAGCACGTTCGCCTCGGAAACGTGCACCGATCGCAGCTGCGGGCTGAGGTATCGGGCTAACGAGCTCTGGTGCGCAATCGTGCGGGAAAACAAAACTCGCGCTTTGGACAACATCTTGCACTGTGTGGCCAGGGAACACAACAGGTGGGAAAAGGTGGAATTTGTCGCACCTCGATGGATCGATCGAGCGTGTGGAACGGGTTAAATTGCGTGATTATGTAAACATGCGCTTTGGGCTTTGACAACCGTGGACGATAGTGGGGTAGGGTGCTCTAGAGCAGTTCTGATAAGAACGTTCAAATTATCATAAATTATCACAAAATATGAAATTTATCATCGCAGTCCACTCGATCATCCACTAATTGTAAATCGGCACGCGATCATCGACGATCGGTCTTTTCAAAAATATCTAGAACTGTTATACTGTATGTACTTCAATTTTCGATGGTGGCGCTTCATCTTATTACCTTATCAATTAAAAAAGATTACAAAATACGGCAATTTAGTGATAATTTCGGTGAAAAACCATTTGGAGCCTGCTTGAACTCGAGAGCGTCGTATTGTAAACAGAGCGATGACAGCCAACCGTTTTTTTCTGTCTGTTTGTTTGGGTTTGCGGTCGCCGCATTTCGGGAATTTAATTCAGGACGAGCAGCGAAATTCTGTTGGATTTAAGGATTTTACTAAATATTAATTGACCTCTTCCTCTCCCCAACATGGAGGAGAAGAAAATAAGCTTCGGTTTCAGTAAAATCGCCAAAAAGATTCCATTACAGTCCGGTCCGGCTGCAAGTGTTTCGCTGAAGAAAAACGACACAAAACAATTTATCGAATGTGTGGAGGAGAACTCGATCAAAACTGTGGGGTAAGTTCGCTCAAATTACATCCCCAGCGACGCTGATGTGTTAATGTTGTTATTCTTCCTACCTACAGTCCAACGGAGGAACCGGTTGGGCCACTGGTAATCCCGCTACGAGCACAGGACAAAATCACAATCCCGGACCGCTTGGCGAAAGTGCTAAGCGTCAAGCAGGAGAAGCAGGACCGCTTAAATCATAAACAAAAACCGGAAGCAACGCTTGTAAATAGTACCACAGAGGAAGTAACAGTTCCACCGAATGAAACGCTAGAGCAACAGGCTGCACGCGAAATCTTGGAAGCCGCGAACCAGACAAACAATAGTGGGGACGAACAACCAAACTTCGTGGTACCGCTTCTACCTGAAGAGCTTCCTTTAGATGGTGCACAGGAAAGCACGCTCGATGATTATGAGACGATTCCGATACAATCTTTTGGTATGGCTATGCTGCGAGGTATGGGATTAAAGGAAGATCCAAAAAAAGCAGCTGATAAAGGAGGATTACTCGACATTGGACCCGTAATGCGCCCCAAAGGACTCGGACTGGGTGCCGATCGGTCGAAGCTATCAAAAGCTCTGGATGCGCCGTTGGTACCGCCTGCCCCAGGTGAAGTGTTAGTTATGAAAATCGGTGCCCAAGTGAAGGTGCTGGCCGGTAAACATCAAGATAGATATGGAACGGTGAGTACAGCAATGGTGTTTTCTATTTATTTATCCCATCATTATTGATTTATTGGGGCGAAATGGACAAATTCGGCCGTATCTTCGACAAGCTCACGCATCATTCGATGATAATTCTGTAGCCGTACGTCGTTTCGATGCCCTTCGGGATTTAGTCTAATATCCTCGGGAAGCTGAGCTAGATTTGGTAATGCATACGTGCCCATTGCCAGTGCTAAACGACCGAATCGTTTCACTTGATTATCTAATTCATGCCTGGCTAAGATCCGTTCGGGATCAACTCCCAAACGACGTAACGTATTGGAGAAGGAATTGTAAAAAGTTGCGACGAGCGACTCGAATTTATCTCGTCGTAGTTCTCGCTCTCCGCAAAGATATATGAAAAGCACATAATCAAGAACCGGTGAGCTATAGCGAGCCATTTGCCAGTCCAGTAAGCAAATGTCCTTGACATGGCCCTCAGTATCGTACCCAAACATAACGTTGTTCGTCCAGCAATCTCCGTGATTTAGAGCGGCATACGGTTCCGCGTGTTTCCCTTGGATATGAGCACCGGCACGACGCCACATATCCGTAGCCAGATTGAGCATCTCTGCATGATGATCCGGAGGCAGCTCACTGGGTTCAAACGCCGATGCTGCCAACATGCAGTGGCGTGGTGTTAGAGGTGCCATCTGCTCCGTGTTGAGTACGATCGATAGTAGATCGTTAAGTCGTTGTATCTCCGCAAACAGCTCAGGGCGTTGCTGTTTAAGTGCAAATGAACAAGCATTCAGCTTGCCAAGCGCCACCATAAGCACACGCACATGATCGTAATCCACACGATCGTACTGATTAAGCATCGTAAGTGCTGGGCGGTCTGGATCGATTAAATCTTCTAAAATCAGCACCGCCTCCACGCGCTCGGTGTCGCAGTACGAGTGGTAGCATTTGGGATAGTTACCAAAGTGCAGATCATCTCCAACGCTTAGACCACACTCCTGTTGAAGCTCCTCGAACGCTGGCAGAACGCGTTGATAGATGAAATGCTCTCGTTCGAATAGCGCCATCGCATTGAACTGTTCACGCTGCTGGCGATCTTCCGGGGGAAACTTGCAGATGATCGATAACGATGGTCGTGCCGTGGGATTCGTTTCGATGAGCCGCGCTCGCACGATCAGCCCGATGTAACCATCGCCCGTCTTCGATCCAGGCTCATAGGTGATGTTCGGATTGTTTCCGAAACCTTGCTGCTTGGCAACGATCAACACTCGCTGACGAACGTATTCCGGAACCGTGCTAGTGGACGACATGTTGAACACTGTTTATCTTATGGACAAGCTATCCGTGCCAATCCGTGTGCACAGCAGGGTCTTATCTCTTGACACAGAGTTGATGACGGCATCTTCCAAGTCAACCAACCACCGCAAACGTCAACATCATTCCAGTTAAACATCAAAGTAATCAGCTGATTATGGGATCTAAAGACTTCAAATAACCACTTTAACACAGCAATATGTGCCACGTTTTATGATACACGTTAAAGTAGAAGAACGATATTTCGCTTACAATCCTAAACCAAAAAATGAGGTATAGACATATAACGATGTTATAAATGAAGTACTGTTGTTGTGTCTGGGAATTCGCAAGAAACCGGTTCGTTACCATAACGATATTCATGGCCGTATTTTGATTGATGGTTCGGTTGAAGCTAAAGTGGCTTAATTGAAAGCAAGGCACACACTTCGTCATCTCGTTCCGTCTCTAGTGAGTATATTGTTTTAATATTTAACTAAAAATGTTGCTTTGTGTATACCCTAGCGCCTCTTAAATGTATCCAAAACGTATCGCATCACGGATAGCACCAGTCATTCGAAGCCGATATCTGGCGGCCGCTTTCTCCGTCGTTCCGTATACCATGTCAACTTCTCCCGAGCCCTCGGTCATTTCTTTCATCATATCCTCCATGGCGGAATCAGTATCGGGTAGCTCATCGTTCGGTGTGCAGATGATGGGCAGTACCAGCAGCGACATCATCAAGCCATACCTGCCGAAGCGTTTCAGCTGGTCACGCAGTGCACTTCTCGGGAACTGACGCTCCACGTCACCGCCCAACCGATGCAAATGTTCACCGAGACTATTGTAGTAGATGCTGAGTAAACGTTGGTAACCATGGGAACGCAGCTCTTCATCGGTGCAGTTAAAGATGAAGTAAACGAGATCGAGCACCGGGGAAGCATACCGGGAAAGCTGCCAATCGATCAGCTTAATATGGATTGGTGTTTTGCCCTGTTTTCGGGAGAAGCAGTCATATCAATGAATTTACCTTAATGTTGTTCTTCTCCTCCGGGTATACTTACATCTTCGGCGTATCTGAACATCATGTTGTTGGACCAACAATCACCATGTCCAATGACGGCGTAAGGTTCGGCGGCCTTACCATCGACGCACGTCACAAGCTCCTCCCAGCAACAATCCATATATGCTTCCATTTTTTCCCTTCGGAACGTGTCGTGTGGCTCAAGTGTGTCCACGGCTCGGCGGCACATGCTGGCCATCATCTTTGAGAATGATTTTGCTTCTGCTCCCGTTACCATTGTCATAGTATCGACCATTTTATTACAAACTGCGAACCGCTCCGGTTGTTGCTCTTTCATCGCAAAAGAGAGTGCATGAAGGCGTCCCAGCGTGGTCACCAGTAGTTTGGCATGTTCGAAGTTGACCGGATTTGCCTTATCCCACATCCGGTAGGCTGAGTCGCGCAGATCCTCCATAATGATCACCGATTCCATTGCTTCCATCGTTGTTTTGGCGTAGTAACAGCGGGGCACATTGTCGAACTGTGGCTGATCGGGTTCCAGGTGCTTTTCACGCTGGAACTCCATTAACAGTGGCACAATCTTCACATACGCCTCTCCCTCGCGCTCAAACATGGCTATACCTTGCTGTTTTCGCGTTTCATTCTCTGGCAGCAGCTTACACAGCACCAGCAGTTCCCGGTCAGCCTCGCGGATGAAAACTTTAATCAGTTGTCCTACGAATCCGTCACCCATATTCGAGCCGGACTCCGTAACGAATCGATACCGCCCATTGGTGAAACCCTGCTCACGAGCCACTTCTTCCAGACCAACACGGATGTATTCCGGGAACGCTGTTTCCACTTTTTCTGGCATTTTCTCAGATGTCGAATTTTACGTACAATCGAATCGATGAACTGGTCTACACTGAATAATGCCGTGCGGTCATTCCGGGGGCAGTTTTAAAGACAATCTAGGCACGCGCTCCTGTCGTAGCACTACTGATTCGCTCCGGTTCGGATAAGGAACCCACGTCGTCATTCCTTCATCGTCGATAAGATATGGATCGCCAGGCCTTACTTCAAATACTGCAGTCCATTTTGTGGAGTGGGAGCGTTTGATTTTATGGTTCGGTTTGATTCTGGCACATGCCACCAATTCGGCGATATCGCGTGCCAGCGATATTTCGGATCCCAGTTCCAAAGATATGACGCCACGCGCCTGGCTGCTTCTTAAAACAATGAGCACCCGCCGAAATGCGATTGTGCAAATCATTGATACTACTCATTCCTCGCGCTCGTTCCCACAGCTTGTACTTGCAGGCTACATTAGAGCCACTAAGGCTAGATAGGTAAAGACAGTTGCACACATTATTTAGAGCGAGCATGAGTTTCCAATTTTTGCAACCGATAAACAGGTTCATGAATTCACATTTTTTGCGACTAAGACACCTACGGATGATTGTCATTCTCTCCATATCAATTAGGTATATGGAGAGTAATGTATTCGATTTCCTTATACGTCTGAACTCGATAACTTGGCTTGTTGTTGTTGATATTGATGCTTCGCTACTCAACAGTGAAGTACTGAAAGCATCTCATATGATGTGCCGCGATTGACAATCAGTTGTTTACCTGGATGCAACACTTAAAGATAAACGGAGTAGAACCATTAAAGCGGGTTCATTGGCATGCGGAACAATGTCTGGAAAGAATATTAAAACATTTGCAGGGGTTCCTTCTATTTATATTTTGGTCAGATATCTTCCATTCATAATCTATCCATGCATACTATATTCAATTCAAGGGATTTGGAATATTGAATTCTATATCTAATTCGGAATACAAACCAATCCGACTTAATACCGAAAAAAGATTGATTTGTACTGATCGTATGGCGGTTACACACCGATCGTTGGACAGATCACAGGTATCCATAGCGAATGCAGTCCTTCACGACGCCACTCATTCTCTTCCTGTACGCATCCTGGTTCGATTCCGTGGCTTTGAAGAAGCTCTCCTCCAACTGGTGCGTTTGTTTCATACGCTGCGCCATCGCCTCGATGTCCGGTAGTTCCTCATTTTTGGTGCACATCATCGGTACCAGAAACATGGCCATTAGAATAGCGTAGCGCCCGAACGTTTGGAACTGCTCATCGAGTGCACTGCGCGGAAACACCTCCCCGGCATCGTGTCCCAGTTTGGCTAGCGTGTTAGACAGAGACTGATAATAGATGTCACACATCTCCTCATAATGCTTTCGGCGAAATGGCGCATCCATACAGCAGAACGAAAAGTACACGAGATCCTGCACCGGTGTCACGTAACGCATAACCTGCCAATCGAACAGGATGATCTCCTCGGGTTTACCATCCTATATTCGACAAGATATAGACGAAAAGTTGTATTAGTTCCGTGGATGTAGTATTCTGACCCATGTCCCTGACGAACCTTGTATCGGAACATCATGTTATTGGTCCAACAATCACCATGTCCGACCACAGTATAGGGCTCCGCTAGCGCACCATTGCCACACCGCTGAAACTCGTCAAATATCTCCAGTTTCAGTTGTTCCATCTTGGCGCGCTCCATTGTGTCCTGCTCGTCCAGGGCATCGATCACCATTTGCAACTGCGATAGGATCATGTTCCGGAATGGACCATCCGCTTCGACGATCGGATCGAACGGATTCGGCAGCTTAAACTGCTCGAACTCCTGCGGTCGATCCCGCTTCATGGCCAACGATACCGCATGGAATCGACCGATGTGCGTCATGAAGAGCCGCGCGTGATCGTAATCAATCGGATTGTGCTTGTTCCACATGGTAAAGTCCCGGAGTCGTAGATCCTCCATGATGATGACCGATTGCGCCTGTTCCTCATCGCAATGGGCATAGTAGCAGCGGGGTGTGTTAAAGAAACCACCATCCTGCGCACTCGCGATACCCTTTTCACGCTGGAACTTGTAGATCGCGGGCAGAAACCGTTCGTACACTAGGGCCTCCCGAGCGAAAGCAGTCATCGCGTGGAACTGCTCACGGCGAGCATCGTCCAGTGGGGGGATCTTGCACAGGTACGCCTCCTTCCGTTCGCCTTCGCTGATAATGGCCTTGAACATTTGCCCCACGAACCCATCGCCCTTGCTGGAGCCGAAATCGAACGCGATCGTGAATTTTCCATCCGTAAATCCTTCCTCGGGGGCTAGCTTCTCCAGTGCGGCGTACAAATACTTCGGTAGCTCCGGCACAGCATCTTCTTGCTTCTTGGTGCCCTGCTGATGTTGGCCACTGTGGCCATTAGTAGCTACCGTATCCGCCATTTCGCGTGCCACTACTTCACGAACCCCTAGTCGCGTTCAAGTGATCGTACGAAGGTCCGGCACCACCAACCTGTTGCACAAGACTACACTCTTCGTGTGGGGAGACTGGGTGGCAATCAGCGAATCATGTCTCTCGAGAGCACGAGCGAACGCGACGATGCGAGTGCGAGTGGAGAGAAGGTATCACTTCTCATCTAGCACAACAATTCAATGTTCTACCAGTCTGTCTCTGTCCTCTATGCCACCGTGTAACGGAAAGAAGTCGTCCCCGTGGAGGCCGCCGATGTATTTGCGATGATAGATTGGCGCACGATCGTTGGGTTCCATTTGTGGGGGGGACCCCCACACAGCACACGTGCCGCTGAACTTGACATACACTACACGCGAAGTGTATGCAGAGTGTGCTTCTCTGCAGCATCATCTGGTTTGCGCATTCGTCGTAGTCCGAAAGGGAAACCGCGATTGGCCATTGTGATTGCTATTCAACCTAGTCATCGTGAGATCGCGCTCAACCACCGTTGACGACTGAAATTGTCCAAAATTGACACATTAAAGGGGATGAGGGGGAGACGGTTCTGGTCTATCAATTTGCTCAGCATCAACATTTGTCTTGTGGCCCGTTCGTCCTCGGAGCGCACACACTGTCTGTTCGTCGTGAATTGGAATTTCTAACGACGAAGCGGTTATCAAAATTTAACTCCCCTCTCCCCCGCTACACACGCTCCTCCCCGTCCGCCGGCATCTATATACATTCGTCAACAGCTAAACGACTCGCGACGGGGCGTGCGCCTAGCAGAGCACCATCCCCCTGTATATGATACTCCGATAAGATACGAAACGCAGAAGGCCCCAATAATCATGGGGGACCCTGACCATTCGCGTCCACGTCTTTTACGAAGAACAATACCATAAATGGGAGAGAAGTGCGCCGTTGTCCGATTAGATTTTGCGCCAAGCTCTCCTTCCCTCCTGTTTTAGGTGGTGACCACGCGACACGACGCGATGCCGCTAGATGAGTTAGCGAAATTGACCAACCGTGCAGCAAACAACATGTATATTTGCTGTCTCATTGTCCCACGGACGCTGTTTGGCTCGGTGTTGATGGTGATTTTGTCGAAACTAATACCGCCATACCGGAAGCCTACAGCACGGATTTTTGCGAGAAGTCGGATTATTCGATGGGAGCCGGGGTAGGTTATGTAAATGTTTGTTCGATCACTTACATCCTCTCTGGAACAGGTTATAATGCGCGACGCATCCTCTTCGTAGATGGTAATACGCCGTGTGTTACTCAAGGGTGATACGTCTGATAGTGCGCACAACAGGTACGCAGGCACAGTCCAGATAATCCAGCGGAAGTTCGGAGTGCGAGTGAGTCAACGCGTGGTGTAACGAACCCCAGCTGCAACTGGAGCGTGCCGTGTCGGATGCCTTAAAAGGAATTAGGGCAATTCGATTGGACATCGGAACGGTTGGTCAATGAATCGGCGCGCATCGGCGCTTTTTCGTCCTCGGAAAGCCACGTTACTGTTTGATAAGCGGAAGCCCCCTATCATCAACAGTGACGGCCCCTCCGGCTCCGTGTCGCCGACCATGAGTGATCGGGCTAGTGATTAGATAAATTCGCACTCCCGCGCACATTGGCGAAGGTGTGCGCTGATTGTTGACGGTGGTTCTTACCCCGTGTCCCGATTCCCGTTTGTCAATATAATTCTCAGACGCGTGCTCTGATCGAGTCAGTTGGAGTGATTGAAAGCTAAGAGAAGGAACATCACTCGAGTGTGTTGTACCACCAGTATTTCGCGTCTGTGCATAGTGTGTATGTGTGATCGTATCGAAAAGAGCAGCAGCAGCATAAGCAAAAACAATGGTACAAGAAACGCATACTGGAGAAGAGACGACAGTGGCCGCCTCTGTGGTTTCTGAGGTGTTGCAGGAATCCGTGTCTGCAGTTGAGGAATCAGAGGCGCATAAGAATGGTGACGTAATAGCCGAAGAGAGAAGTGCGGAACCGACGCCCGAAAGCAAATCCGTTCCGCCGCAAGCCAGCCCTGCCGAATCCTCCAAGGTTCTACCACAATATCTCTATGACGCTATGGAGCAGGTAGCTCGAGAGCAAGGGTTCACCGAGGGCAAATACACGCTCACCTTTGATATTGGCTCGAATAAGGGCGATGGTTTTGTGGGCGAAATGTTTAAGGCGCATCTCGTCGAAGGAGACCGCCGGGAGGTGTACCTGTGCAAGATCCCACCCATAAATGAGGCCCGCCGGAAACAGTTCCCATCGTTGATGATCTTTGCCCGCGAAACGCTAGCCTACAGCAAGCTGTTGCCACTTATGTTCGCGTATCAACGGGAGAAGGGAGTTAGCGAAGCGGACGGGTTCTTTAATGCACCCAAGTGCTACCACAGTTACTGTAACGAGGCGGCCGAAGAATCGATCATCATCATGGAAGACTTACGCCTTCAGAGCTACCGAATGTGGGATAAAATGAAGACGGTCAACTACGAGCATGCCCGGTTGGTGATGGAACAGCTTGGGCGACTGCATGCGGTGTCTTTTGCATTGAAGCGCGACAGACCGCAGGAGTTCGAGCAGTTCAAGGTGGCGGATCCGATGCACGAGATGATGCCCGAGGGTAGTCCGTTCGAGATGATGATGAAAAAGGTGATTGGAGACGCAATCGAGACGCTCGATCCGTCTGAGACGAAGGAGCGAAGCAAAATGCAACATCTGCATGATAACTTCCGTCAGGAGATGCTACGGTGCTCCAATAGCGATCTAGCAGAACCTTACACAGTGCTCGGTCATGGTGACTGTTGGGTTAACAACATGATGTACCGCTATAAGGTAAGCAGTAAGAATCCACCAAAGAAGCAGCCCTGAACTGAATGTCTTACTCCCTTACTTCTATAGAACGGAGTTCCCGAGAGGATCGTACTTCTGGATTGGCAGATAGCGCGCTATGTAACTCCGGTGTTGGATCTGGCCTACTTTATCTTCTGCGGTACAGATGAAGAGTTCCGGCGACGCCATTATGACGAGATGATGGGCATCTACTACAACTCACTGGCGGCGCTACTCGAGAAGCTGGGCCACAATCCGCAGGAGGTGTTCCCGCGCACCGCCCTAATGCGCCAGCTGCGTACCTTTGGTCGGTTCGGAGTGTTGATGGCCGTCTTTTTGGTGCCCATGCTATGCACTCGGAATGAGGATCTGTTGGATATGGATGAGGCAGCCGAAAAGTATCGCGACGGACAGGAGATGGATCTGGGCATGCTAGTAAGAAATGCAAACCAGTCTGCGTACGCTGTGCGTATGCGCGGAGTGATTAAGGACATTGTCAGATATGGGTATCTGTAGGCGAGATCCTGACTTTTGGTTCAGTTGTTTCAGAAGTGAGAATTACGCGTATCGCACGTATCGTACGTAAAGGGTTTCGTCACCTCACTGCGTTCACGGCAGACTCCGTTGTCTTATCTACGTAATGCGAGGCTATTCGACTCGCAGAAGACTTGTGACGCGGTCAGATAAGATCGGAGCACCCTATTGGGGACACGGAATTTGGTTAGCGTGATGAAGCTCTTGTTACTCGCTTACAGGATGGAACTGCGCAATAGCTCAGTGTCTCGGTACGATTTAAATGTAAATACAGAACTATTTGTAATTGTGTTGCAAAGATTTGGTTGGGGTGTTGTGGGGTCTCGCTTTGCTGCTGAAAATGATCTAGTGAATTTCTGTCTAATCTTCAACGGCCAAAAAGGAGTGTGAAGAAACTCATTTGGTCTCGATTTTCATAACTAACAGCCAACTGTTCATCTTTTTTTTTAAACTATGTCTTAGTTTGCCCTTCAAGCGTAAATAAACTTCTCTTGCCATATATCTCTGCACTTCAGCAACTGTTGTTGACGCACTAAACTTGTTTCCATGGCCACTGTGTTTTTGATGGCAGAATGCTTAGTGCCAATACACTCAACAAAGCAACACTCAACACCCAACATTCAGCAGTTTCCTAAGTAGATCTATACGATAGCATACCTTTTGGCGTTATGTCGTTCCTCTTGCTCTGCTGGCCTTAGCAAGAATCTATGAGTGGATCAGGTTGTTTCAATATTATCGTAAACCTGCTTGTCACTGGACGAGGTATATTTAGGATAGGCCCCTCGTTTCATTCGATCAACCAGCTGGTTTTATCTTATCATAAATCAGACTTCAAATTAGCTAGCGTTACGGCTAGCTGATTAAACGAGGTCGGCGCCTTCTGGAATCGAGTTTACAAGAAACTACCATGAAGGAAGGTACACTAAACATTCCCGACTATGTGCGAGATGCACTGTTAAACGTGGCTCAAAAGTTAGGTTTCACCGTCGGTCAACACACGGTGGATTACGATTTTCGCGTCAACGGGGGCAACCGATCCGTCGTGTCCGTATTCTATCGTGTAACGTTTCGCGAGGAACCACGAGAAGCAACGGTGCTATGCAAAGTGCCACCTCCCGGTGCTGATAATACGCTGCTAGCGCTCTTCGAGCGAGAAGCGTTCGTGTATGGCAAGCTGCTACCGGCGTTTGAGCAATTCCAGCGCACCAGCCAACAGGGTGATGGTGCCAGTGATACGGAAGGAGAACCTAAACCGAAGGAGGAAACGCTTGGCGAGGACACGGTGTCTTTCGCTCCACGTTGCTATCACGCCCACTGCGATGTGAAAAAAGCCGAAGGTATCATCATCATGGAGGATGTGCTACGAAGAGGGTTTTCCAACCGGCAAAAATTTGAACCGATGGACTATGACCATGCACGGCTTGCGATGTTGCAGCTGGGCCGCTTCCACGCGCTCTCGCTAGCGCTCAAGCAACAACAGCCGGAACTGTTCGAACAGTATCGCTATATGACTGACGTCACACGGGAACGTGTGCTCGGATGTGAAGGGTTCGCTGAAACGATGCACCTAGCATTCGACAGTGCAATGGCCACGCTCAATCCCGGTGATGCGACGAAACGGGAAAAGCTCGTTCGTCTACGTGACGGTTTTGTCGAGGAACTACAGACGATCAACGATACGACACAGTCAGATGCATTCTGTGTCGTGTGCCACGGTGATTTCTCGGCAGACAATATGATGTTTTCATATAATGTAAGTGCTCCTTCGATGGCGATGCGGATGGACAATAAATTGTTGATTTATTTCCAAAAGGGAGGATTTCCATCGCGACTCGTAATGCTCGACTGGCAGCTGGCCAAGTACGGATCACCGGCGCTCGACTTCGTGCAAGCCGTTTTCCTATCGACCGATGATTCATTGCGCAGAAACCACTACGATAATATGTTGCAAACGTACCATCACTCGCTGCTGAGTCACTTGGAACGGCTGGGGGATGTGCGCGCCACGGAGTGGTTCCCGCTTACCGTGCTTATGCGACTGATCAAAGTGCAGGCACGGCAAGCGCTGGTACTGGGGATGCTACACATTCCACTTGCCATCGCCAGCAAAGAAGCATCCGAAAATGAATCCCCAGAAACGGAGGAACAGCGTGAGGACTCGTGCTCGGTTAACATCAGCGATACGGATGATGCCAAGTATCAAACACGTATGGCAGGATTGCTAAAGGATGTATTTCGTTTGGGATATTTATGATGCGGAAAATAGCGCGGGATGATAAACTATAATTAATCAATTCCATTAATAAAACTTCGAGCCGAGATTTAAGTTAAGAGAAATATGTTTTAATCATCAAACGGATATCGCAAAGGAACCAAATGTACTTCGTGGGTACTGATTGTGTGACTATTAACTATACTTGTAGATTGAGAGCATCGATGAGGAGACAAGCCGCGTGATGGTAAA
This sequence comes from Anopheles darlingi, assembly GCF_943734745.1. Classification (NCBI taxonomy): domain Eukaryota; kingdom Metazoa; phylum Arthropoda; class Insecta; order Diptera; family Culicidae; genus Anopheles; species Anopheles darlingi. The sequence continues at coordinate 5,193,497 of NC_064874.1, read as the reverse complement.
GTTTACGCTTGGAGGGACAAAGGAATGGGTCAACGAGTACATGGTAATGCTAGTGTCGAAGGAAGAGTACAATAAGTATTCAAAAGTGTTGAGTAAGTATTCATCCATCCCTTCCCTTTTTGCTAAAAAGAATGTTTCCTAAAATTGTCGAAACTTTTTCTCCTCATTTTTAAAGATGCAGCAAAGTACGAGGAAATGAAGAACCGCGAGAAATCGGATAACAGAAGTTTAGATTCGTCGAGTAGAACTATCACTGAAAGGGATCGCCAACGACCGAGACGATCACGTTCTCCACCACGAGAGAGTGAAAACAGTGCTCGCAGGAGAAACAGAAGATCTTCGCAAAGGGAGAGCTCAAGCGAAGGAAGCTTTTCCGGCAGTGAGAATGATGGGAGAAACCATCACAAAAGGAAGCATAAAAAGGATTCCTCTTCGACTGCCTCGTACGTTCGTACTTCGTCGGGCACTAAGAAGAAATCGCACAAGTACAAGCAACGTCGCAATGAGCAGCGTCGCCATGGGTCGGACTCGGAATCGGACGACAGGCATCATAAGAAGAAGACCAAGAAAAGCAAAAAACCTCGCAGCCGATCACGCAGTCGCCGCTAGAGAAAGACGACGCCATGAGTCAAGAAGTGAACTGTTCGTTCTTCATGTGTCTTCAAGTCCTTTCAAATCTAATAGATATATTCAAAATATTATTATTTTGCAACCGAATCACATCCCAACATGTCTCCATCTGTCTCCGCAATTGATATTGCAAAATGAAACCACGTATGGTTTGATTGAACATTAGCAGTCGATGAATGCAGTTGCTATTCAATAGATGCTGCTGAAAGGATTCACTTACTAACTATAACTATGACGCTTATTCGAGAAGAAGAACGAAAGAACTAGAGAATGATCAAAGTTCGATGATCGTCGCGATCACACTAAAGCTAACGATATCGTCTTACAGAAAGAATCTCAGGTAAATGTCGCTTATAATGCAGATTCGTGTTGAGTTTTCCCATTGGTACGGCCGGCCATAGACGATGGCAGTCTTTGCTGCACCGTGCTAGTTTTAGTCGCACTGTTGCCGCTACCGTGCACGTACCGGCTCACGAACCCTGCCAGCAGTTCCGGAGGGATGCTCTTCGGATCGTTGCGACCGTAGATGAGCATGGTAGAGAGCAACGAGACGAATATGGTGACACCCGCACCGAGGAATGTGTACCACATGTAGGACACTCGGAACAATGGAAAGATATCACTAAAATCAAACCAATCGGATGAGATGGATGAAATTCGTCTAATACTTGTCGATAAAGATAACTACTTACTCGGTCGTGTACATGCTGGTGCTGGTTACGTTGAGCAATGAGTGATCGAAATCGTAGGAACAACCTTCGACCGACATCGGTTTGTGAGGAAACACGATCGTACCAGTAGCGACCCAGTACTGGGCCTTCAGGCTTAACCAGGACATGAATATCACTCCAATAATGCCTCCAACAAGTGCACACTGGAACAGCAGTAAGTACGTACGCGTTACGAATCGTGTCTATTTCGGCAACAAAATTGGGAAATCACACTTACCCCGGAACCGACCCATGGGATGAGAATTCCTATTGTAAACGTACCCAACAGTGGACCATTGGTGATCGCTTCTAGGCTCATGGTGAGCTGCAGTACGGTTCCCATTTTTTCCACCACAAACACGAGCGCAGCACAGAGGGCTCCAACTCCTACGACCACCGATCGCATGATCCAGTTGATAGCCCGCGGGGAGAGTGGCTTCTTGACGAAAGGTTTCACGAAATCCTCTAATATTACCGCCGACATAGAGTTGAGACAAGTGGAGAGGGAACTAAGGGCAGCACTAAATACTCCGGCCACGAACAATCCCGAAAGACCGGGCATGTCTCGCAGTATGTCCATTACGAATAGAGGCAAAAGTTGATCCTTGGCACGTGCAAGCTAGTGGTTCAGATCGAGTCAGAGATATTTAATTGAAAATGCAAGGAGGAAAGCGTAGCCGTTATCGGTGGTGATCGCGTTTACCTTCGTGGTGAGTGGATCACAGTCTTGATAGGTGGCGTAGATGAGTAGCCCACAGTAACTGCAAAGAGACATCAATAGGCAAACACCGAACACGAAGATCCACAGCGCACGTCGGCCAGCTGCCACTGATGGCAGAGATAGGTAACGTTGAATCATGTTTTGACTGACCGCATTCGTCTGCAGCCAGTACACGAAGCCACCGATCAGCTGCGACCAGAAGGTGTGCCGAGTTGTTGGATTAAAGTCGAAACTAAATGGAAAAGAAATAGTTATCATTATTTGGAAGTTGTTTGTGCTTGTTTCAGCTTGCGGTCATACTTGGGACGCTCCAAACGCCCGGTATCCCATGCGCGGTTGAAAACGACGCTGGATCCACCGAGATCGATGGTTCCTTTGACGGCGACCAGCACCAGTGCACCAAACATTGAGAAGGTCTGCACAACATCGGTCCACACTACGGCCTTTAGTCCACCCTACGGAACATTCCAAACGAAATTATTTATTGCACTTGTTTTATGAGTTATAGGAACATCTTTTGTAGAAAGTGGACAAACAAAGACAGGACTCACCACACAAGTGTAAAACACACACACGATACAGACGATGGGAGTAATGACGTGAATGTTGACGCCCGTTACTGTAAATTAAGAACACAGGATAGCAAGAACTACAGCAAAGACGATGAAGGCCACAGGACAACACTTAAGAAATGGACTTGAGCAACGGAAAACAAGAACTAAACACCATCTATGTCTACTGTGCTTAGTAGCGGCACTATGGTTCGTTATAGTTTTGATTTTCGTCTTCGCATGTTCTTCCTGAAGTATTCTTACCTTGGTTGAAGGCCAGTGCTGGAACGTAGATTACGATCGGTAGGTAACCAATCTAACGAGAAAATGAAAAGAAACTTCAGCGATGGTACTCGAAGAAAAGTCATAAGATATTTGATGGCATCCTTGCAATCACTTACATTCATTATGGTGAACATGATCGAGCCAAACATGCGTAATCGACGATCGAAACGAGTTTCCAGATACTGAAACCATGTGATGCAAATTAATATTGATAGGTGTAGCGTAGGGGCTATTCGTTGAGGAAGACATTATATGCGAAAAACTTCCATCCGTTATGATGAAATTAAATGGAAGGGGAGCGGAACTAAGAGAAGCAATTAACAAAAAGTGGCGACAAATTTAGTGTCATGTACATTCCAAGAATGAATTAGAGGGGGTCGTTGTCAAAAATGTTGAAGAAACTAGAGCAATTTCAACAGTGTATCAAATCATCTTATTGCTAACACATCCATAATGGCCACATAATGACTGGCTCTACCCTTCGGTGTCAATTGCATCATCATAAACCACCGGTGACAACGAATTCATCTTAATTCATACCTACCGACGGGGATCAGCATAAAATCCCATAAACGGTTTCGCCGTTCCAGCAATCTCGACCGAATGGACCAAAAATCCCCCTCGCGCGGTCACCGCGGTGACGTGCGCGATGATGAAACAATCAATCTAATTGAGCCTCGACAGTGCTGGGGCCGCTGTTGATCCTCATTGTCGCCAGTAACCGGCAACAACGAGCACCGGTTTGTCGTCATATGGCGGTATGCAATTTAATTTGCCGCGATTTACGGCGACGGTACAAACATAGTCCGCCATGTGCGCCATCGTTTGTAGCGATGCGAACCATTGCACATTGACACGCGACCGTCGATCGCGCGGAAGCGTGGCACTCGGATCAATTCGTTCGATTCCGAACATGTGCGCCCCCGTTGTATGGCGCCATTGCTGTCTGTGATGCACACTTTCACTATTTCCGGCATGGCACACGAACGATCGACGCCAAATCGTGGTCATCGACATGTGCAGGGGAGTTCCACCCGTTTCGAGGGTGATGGATTGCCTCTTTCAATTGTGCCACCGTCCCTAAAAGCAGCTGCTGTGTGCAAGGGTTGCAAAGCCCTGTGTCCCTATGCGTAATCCACTTTGCGTACTCGATCTGCTCCCCCTGCAGAAACGCGACTACCGACTCCGATTACCTTTGTCTACAACCACTAACCACCCTAACGTATGAATCTAAATTTGATTCAATTAGATAATCATCGTCACTCGTCACAACAGTTACCCGTAATGTCGGCTGCCCTCTTTCCCTGGGCCATGTTTGTACCACGAGTTCCCGTTGGTCTGCTTTTAGGATTGTGTACTGGGTAAGTTTGCAACGTACTCACCTCGTACGTCGATGTGATGTTAAGTTTGTGAAACACGGGCAGATAGATGTAGCCCATCACGATACCCATTAGTGTCACGCCAAGCGCCACATATACGTACTGTATCCCGAAGGAGTACACTTCCGTCGGAAGCCCAAGCAGCGTGATGCCGGAGATGAAACTAGAAACGAGTTGAAAGGAGAAAAACGAAAACATGTCGATACTGAAGCACGTCAGGCTTCGGTGGCGGCTTACCTTGCGATCAGCGAAAGCGCGATCGGGAACACCAGCATCGTTCGGCCACCCATCAGGTATTCGGCCTCGGTGTTGGGTTTGCGCTGCACGAAACCAAAGTAGACACCGATCAGGATGCACAGAAGTAGCATCGACACAAATACCAGGTAATCTGGCCACGCGAACCGTCTCATGTGCTCCACCATATTTTCCATTTCCGTCGCCATTGTCGTAGTCGAACCGTGCTACCGGAAGTCGTATTGAATCGTACCCAACACCGATTTAACTCGTAGGCTTTCGTATGCACTAACAATCACACAAACACACGCACGCCTGAGGGCTTCACAATTCACTAAACGCAGAAGGCTATGAGCTGAAGGGCAAAGGTCCTAGCCCACCATTAGGAAAATGATCCCGCCGTGATCAGGTCTCGCGGTACGTAACGAGCAATCCTCGCCAACAGCAGCTAGCCAACTGCAGTTGCGCTGATCGTTGAGTGGTCGGTCCACTTGTTGGACATCCCGAATTCATCGCAAACATCCCCTTGTGGTTTGAATTGGGAACTCTTGCTGAGAGATTACCACGACGACAACGACGACGACGCCATCGTGATAGTGGATAACGGGGAGGATTAGTGTGTAGATCACGCTGGTGTTGGTACTGCAAGCGGTTCCGTAGATCATTTAGCACGTGATCTTACCATCTTCGTATCCCGAACAGACGATGTGGCGTCCTATCCGCGATAAAATGGAGTAACTGGCGGTTATGATGGGACGATTCAAATTCATAGCGATCTTTCCCGTTCCGGCACGTGCACACGAAGCAGAGGTTGATGGCCGACGGACATGTGATCCTTTTTCATTGAAACCATCAGGAAAATTGTAGATTGTTGCTATCGGCACCTTCGTAGCACTCGCGCCAGGCGACACTCGCTCAGGTCATTCGTACTCGCACCCAACAACAACGAAACTGCAGAGGGGTGCTGGCGGAATTATCTTCAATTGCGTTACCGTTTGCTCTCGCTGCCCCTGCATTGGTTCCACAATCTCTGCCGATATGTGCTCGTTTGTCGCTACAGACACAAGGTCAGAAGATGGATTCAACTGGGTACACTGTCGGATACAATGTTGTTCAGATTCTGGCCACGAACACGGTATATATCAACAGGTGTCGCACCACCACCACCGATACCAGGTTAATCAACAGCTTACATAGATCAACGGAAGCTGCCATGCCCATGTTCAGCTCTCCGAACCGAAGTTAATGAATGAATTTAAAATTATCCGCAACCTGGTGACGGTATGGCTGTGTCAGCAACACGCGATTGGTGGTAGGCCACGAACCATTACACCTGGTTAAAGAAAAGTGTAGCAAACTCGGCGCATCTTGTGAGCAGCGCGTAGACGACGGGGCAGCTGATGGCACGATCCCAAAAGTCGAGGAAATAAATCACACCTTCGCCTACCGACAAGTAATAACCGAGAGCATGTGAGCGGTCGGATTAG
>NC_064874.1:5165000-5182500 GCF_943734745.1 Anopheles darlingi | reverse complement strand
TGCTCCACGTAGCACGAACACCTTCGAGTTGTTTCGATAAGAGACACGGACACGCGGCGCTCGCTGGTCGGTAAGTTGCGAGTTGTCTCGTCTGTGAGCCACGCAATGACGACGTAAAGTGAAAGCTACGGAAAACATCCCACCATTCTTAGAGGCTGGCTTTTTAGATCATTTTTTCATTCCCTTGCTTACTGGTCACGGCTTTGTACAAATCTAGTGGTCCAGAGTTTCGCTTATTTACGTTGTTTGCTTTAATGCTTTGCAGAATCATCCGTTATCACCCTTTGCGGACCAACAGAACATTCCGATAGCGGAAACCCCTGCATTTTTCATTAAGGTAGGCATCAATTTTTCTCGTACTGCTTTAATTGCTTGCGGATTTTTAACGAGTTTCCGTACGCTTTCCACAGACACACATTCTGTTCGCTCGTACAACACAACACCTCAGCATAATAATGGCACCCCAGCAGCGAATCAAAGTCGCCAACGAGAAGGCCAGCAAGAACATTACGATGCGTGGCAACGTGCCTAAATCGACGAAGAGCGCCGACGAGAAGTACCCGGTTGGTCCGTGGCTGTTGGCCCTGTTCATCTTCGTCGTGTGCGGTTCCGCGATATTCCAGATCATTCAATCGATCCGCATAGCGTAAGAAGCGTCGTCGGTTGGGCGCGCCACTCAACTACCGCAGTCAGAGCGCCTACTGCAGCAGCATAATCACACAACCTTAACCATTCTGTCTCCCTCGACTTGACACCGTTTGGCTCGGGCTTTTTCTTGGGCCTTTCTCTTGAGCTTAATTGATATTTTTGCTTTCATTTTACCGTCCACTGGAATGGAACTGCAGAACGAGGCGTTCCACCGACGACAACTGATGATCGATTATGGATGGTTCCCCTTCACCACCCCGTATCCCAGCAGTGAGGTGCAGGAGGTGTGCATAGTTTTTAGCTGATTTGTAAACTCGCGTTGCGGCGCGACCCCGGTTTAGTGTTTTTGTGTTGTTGGTTCCATGTAAATTGTACTCCCTCTCTCTCCTTCTCTTTACAAAAGTGCAATGTTTGTTTGTTTAAATTTGAACCCCCCACTGTGTAACAATGCGTCCACGCACTGACTGATGTTTTGTAAATGCTTTTCTGTTTGCAATTAGTACACGGTTGCAAGGCGCAAGTTAGCGTTGAAGAAGAAGAGTGCTTTATTTTCTCCATTTCTCATTCGCACATCATCGGACACCGAATGCCTTGCGCGGTTAACGATAACTCAGAATCAGAGAACAGCTGAAATACGCAGCCAACACATACGTACATTTAGTCGCGCAAATCGCTTGCCCTGGTAGTCTGGCTTTTGTTCCAGACGGGAGGAAATATGCCGCTGGAGGAATATGTGATGCGTGATCTGGGTGTTGAAACAGTAGAATCAGGCAAAAATCCCCCTACCGAGAGCCCCGGACAGTTGAATCTGTGTAGAATCAGAAGAAGTTGAAGCAGGTAACAGGAAACAATGATAACCTCCCCGTGTAATACGCGCCTCAAGCTTTGATCGTGGCCTCGTGCAGTGTTTACGGCGAAACACCACGCGCGATCAAGTGCTTTTTGACCAACTCTCGTCTCTGTCTCATTTCTCGCTGTTACGCGTACGTGTCGTGTGATATACATGCACGGAAAACAAAAAGAAACCCTCACAAAACAACAAAAAAGAAACGCCACTTTCCGACAGCATAATATCCTTTTTCGTATACTTGCTAGAAGGCCACGGCGGTGGCAGAAAAGGCAGATGAAAAATTCAAGTATATACATTAAGAGAAAACGAAAACGGAACACAAATCGACACAACTAATTTGGTGAACAATTATATATTATCAATGTGAAAACACAAACAACGCATTCTGTTTTACCTTGATGTCGCTTGATAATCATCCGAAAGAATGCACGATCTGCGTATTGCGTCGCAATATGCGCTGAAAGACGTAGGTGTGCCAGCATACCGGAGGAGAGGCAGTCATTGCAGTCATTGACATTGGAACTGATTGGCGCGTGCTGTTATCGCTGTTACGCAGTTGGATTCGGCAATATAGGATGTTGGTAGATGCTTAATGGTAAGTGAGGTATGGGGCTGATGGTAAGTGCGGTATGGGGCGGATGGTAAGTGCGGTATGGGGCGTTACATTAACGCTAAGATTACACTGTATTATCAGTTGCCAGGAGCGCTGGAACCTGTGGCACACGTGTAGATTGTTGATACGATTTTGATATCATATAGCGGTGGACTGGCATAACGAAAGGAGCTGATAGATTTAGAATTGTATGATCTATCATAAGCAAGGTCATTTGGGATCGCAATTTAATTGATATAATTGAATGGCATATTAAATAGATATAAAATTGTTTTTCATAACAGTACAAATTTAATATTTGCCTTTTTTGTACCTTTCCACTGATTCTGCTCGATGACTAGTAGTTAGTGTTGCGAAATGATACTCTATGCGTCCGAGTACAACTCCTCGTTTGAGCACCACCACACATTTGTTTTTGTCTTTTTTTCTCAGTTATCCAATGACTGCACGTTAATAGAATAGTTTAACACACCTGTTTGATCTTGATTTTTTTTTAGTTTATTTGGTGTTTAGGTATAATGATTACTTTGTAGAATTATATCGCTTGCCTTCTCTGCTACGGCTATGACGACCGAGTTGGGCGTACCGGAAACGGGTGCTGGAAACACACTGGCATCTACGACACGTAAACCGTTCACTCCGTTGACTCTATGGAATAAAAACGAATGCTGGAATAAACATCTCCTTCCGCGCCATCATGCAACTACTGACTGCTTACCTTAACTGGTTATCTACGACAGACTCCGCGTGCAGCCCCATGGCGGCAGTACCTCCGGGATGATGACCTGTAAGGGCCGTGGTGCGCAGAATACATTCCAGATACCGATCCGACGGTGCACCGGTCTCCGGTGGGCCAAAGTTTGAGCATCGCTTAATGCGTGGCCAATGCAACCGAGCACCGATGCTCTGAAACGCTTGCGTCTCCGCGGTTTTCGCTGCCAATCGAACGGCATTCATCATACACTCGATATCGGATCGATCTTTCAGATAGTTCGGATTGAAGAAAGGTACACTGGTAATGTGCTGGTCACGCAAAAAGATGGCCCCACGGCTGCGCGGTTGGTGGCATGTGCTGAGAAACAGGAACCCTTCCTGGCTGGCATTGCGATAGAAGGGAAAGAACGCCCGGAACGTCTCCTGTCGCATATTGGAAACGTGTCGAAGGGCCTGCTCATCGACGCTTCCCATACCGAACAGGATGACACCGTGGCGTCCACCAAGTGGTCCACCGATACCGGCGATAGCTGTCGTCGCTAGTACCCCTCGACCGTCCCGTAGATACTGCGCGATGGAATCGATCGAAAGCACCTTATCCACGGTCACACTGGCCGTCGCATTGATCGATACAAACAGAGGCAGATTCAAATGGTCGAAGTAATTCTGACCAACCTGTGGTGAATCATGTAGCACTGGGATGCCATGACGTTGTAGCTCCATCTTCGGCCCAATACCTGACAGTTTTAGTAGCTGAGGTGTCTGGAGTGCTCCTGCACTAAGTATGGCCTCACGCTCTACATGTACCATGACCGCTGGTGATGGACCGCCAGAAACAACGTCCGTTCCACCACCATGCAGTAGCAGACCTTTTATACGTTTCGTTTCATCGAAAATCACTTTCGCAACGGTTGTGGACGTGAGTATCGTTAGATTAGGACGACCAAAGGCAGCCCGTAGATGTGCATGATAGCTACTCCAGCGAATGCCATTCCGTATAGTGTATCGGGCCGGTTTGAAGACGTACTCCGGTCCAAGCTCTGCCGGTGCATCGGAGAACACTCTGGCAAGCAGGGATTCCTCTGGATCTACACTCGTTATGTATAAGCCATCCTTCGTGGGGGTTCCTTGTGCACTGTTGAATTGATCTGTGGTAGTGTGTTGGCAGAAGGATATGGTGCCGCTCTTGTCGCTGCTTTCCGCCATGATTGATGAGTAGCGTTGCTATAACAGCGCACAGAATATGATCAAGTTACAGCCATAAGGAATATGCGAAATTTGGACAACCTACCTCGTACAGCTCATCGGGGGCCAAGTTCTGCATACACTCTGCCTCGGTAGCGCCAGTGCTGTGCGCCTCGATGCGTGCCTCTAGTTGGTCCAGATATGGCTTCATTGCCTGCCAGCTCCAATCGAGTGCGCCTAGTCGTTCCCATCGATCGAAATCGCTCGGGGTGCCAGTGAAGTGCAACATATAGTTAATCTGTCCCGAACCTCCCAATCCTTTGCCACGTGGCAATAGTTGTTGCTACTCAGAGTTAGTGGGACATTAAAACATTGAGTCATCCACATAAACCTAGCGCCAATCGTTGGCCTTGCATAATACTTACATTATCATCCAATCCGTGTGAGGAGTACTTTTGAGGGGTTGTCCGGAAAGCCCAATCGTACTTGGTACCCTGCATGGCCGTGCTCATCAAGGGCACGATCGAAGCGGCACCAAAGGTACCACCAGCTTCTATAAGCAGCACGCTAACGTTCGGGTTGCTGGACAACCGGTTTGCCAGCACACATCCTGCCGTTCCGGCACCGACTGAGAATGGAACGGAGGTAGGGAGATTTCATTGATTGGCCCTGAAATAGAGGCTGCCAAGGGTGAGCCTCACCAATGATATAATCAAACGATTGACCATCGATGGAGCGTGGATTCCTTATTTCGTTTGGTATAAGCTCCACACCGAGCCATACCCACAGGAGGAGCAACAAGGAACAGCAAACGGTGCCCACGAGCAAGCTAGCGAGGACAAGTTTCCTAAAACAACCCATCGTAATGCACATCTCCACGATTCACTACCAACTGTGGTGGTTAAATGGAAGTCGCGGCGGTAGCATATAAGAGTGCAAAGCACGGTCTGTGACGTATCGGGGGTATAATCCTATTACCACGATTGGTGCTGTGGTGCCTATGGCGTTAGGGAAACTATTTTTATCCAGCGCAATAATGCCGTAACTCAGCAAAGGAAACATCGTAGGTCAGCGTCACAAATGAAAGATTCTTTATTGTGCGCGATCACTTGTTGTAACATTCCATAATCGTATTCTTAAGCCAAGTCCCCCCCGTTACGCTTTCAACATTTCCTCGTCATCATCCAGCATTTCGGCCGATTCTTCGAGCTGCTTCTCGAGCTTTCGGGCATCGACATACTGGATCTCCTCTTCCGCATCCTCTACACCTTCAACATCCATGAGTAGGGCCGACTGCTGTGCTTCCTCCTTCGCTCGACGCTCCTTGAGACCGATCGCTGGTGAACGGATGAGGGCGATGTTCTTCTGCACATCCACGATGTCACGGTGGATCTCGTGGTCACGGGCCTTCCGCAGTCGCTGCATGATAAAGTGGCACTCGCGCCGGTGCTTGATTTCGTTGATCTTCTTCACCGCCTCGATTGTCTTGTTCCACAGCTCGCGGTTGTACTTGATCGGTACGTTGCGCCGCTTCTCAAACTCGAAGCTAGGATCAACGGTTAGTTCCTTCTCGTGCGTCTTGCGGTACGCCCGGGTCCAGCGGATCTTGCGTGGGTTCTTCTTTTTGTTGAACGCCCGGCGGCACTTTGACCGGCAGAAGCGGAACTCCTAGAAAGCGAGTAGATGAGAGGTGAGTTCAGGAGTACCCGGAACTGTATTAGGTCTATTCCCCCCGGGGGGTGGTCAAATACGCACCTTGCAGTCGTTCCGAACGAAAACACTTCCATGTCCGGGGAAGATTTTGCTGGAGCAAAAGAAGCACGTCTCGATACGCATTTTTCTGGCGCAGTTTTCGTGGTGCGATTTAGAAAAACACAACCACGCTGTCGCCGTAAATAAACAAAAGGACCGTTTTTGACAAGCGACAATGACGTGTCAGTGTTGCCAACCGTGCCGGGAAACTGAAAGTGGTGCTCGGTTTACAGGATCGGGTTCGATTTCAATTCTCGTAATTCAATTTGACTGTTTTTATCGGACCCAGCCACGCTGGTTTTGGACCTACAATTTTATGGTGATTTGCTCCCTGTTCCATGATAGTAACTTTCGTAAAGTATACAACTTTGTAAAAATTTTGTCATAAAAAAGCGCATAGAACTACATCTATACGCACAGTTTGTGTAGTTGTTTTGATAGCGGTGAATATAAATCCAGCGGGAGTGAATAGCGACGGCAAACAAACTGCCACGGAAACAGGAAGTAGGCTCAATCGGCGAACATGCATGTAAGCACGCCAATGCGTGATGATGTGCAGTGCAAATTGATTGCACGCCAACCGGTTGTGTTACCGCGCGTGGCGCATCGTTCATGGCAGATGCATCTATCCCGCGGGAAAGCTAACACTACCGGTACCGCCACAGTGGGTGCCGGTGTCTGGTGTGGTTCTCCTTCTTTATGTCAAGTATATTCCATGTTTCGGTGCGAAAAGCCCTTACATAAAAATCCGCCGCACTCGCCCCGGAACGATCACGCACATACCGTGGTGACACGGCAAGTTAACACCAAAGTACCGTACTGGAAAAAGGTTAATCGAAAAACATTTACCGAAATCGATTCACAGCAGATTATCGCACTTTGGCCATGAACTTGTGAGGAAACTCTGATCATCGTCGCCGAACGCCGTGTGGAATCTGCGAAGTACACACCATGGCGAGGGAAACCAAATCGGAACCCGCCACATGTCGTGGCAGAGCTTGCAGGCATGCCGCCAAACTACCGCGCATACTTCTTCAAACCTTTATAAGTAAACAACATGTTTTCATTTAAAACGGTACATTGCTTTCATCAGAAACTGTTTGTTCCTATCAGCTTACCAAATTATACCAACTTCACCACCAACTTTCATCAACAAATGTTAAGCAAGAGCGAAATGTTACTGTAAAAGATGAGCCGACGGAATCATTATCGATAAGAGTTACCGCTCCCCAAACACAAAGCCCTGGTCAGATCTGTGGCTTAATTAGTGAAATGTTTGTTGGCGAAGGGAATTATGCAGCGAAACGACCGTACCCCATTTACTGTGCCCAAAAGTTGAGCGCATCGCGGCCAGTTACTGCGAGTACTGGGTGAGTATTAGCCGTGCAGCCCGCTGCTCTCAATGGAGCAGCATAAATTGCCCGGTCATTTGTAGTCGGATAATTTGTGTCGAGGTTAGGTTTATGGGTGCGAGTAGTAAAGATGCAAGCCAACTACCACACTGCGTTTGCGGTTTCGACAATAATTAGGATCATACCCAAAGCGTGGTCCTCGCCAAGACCATCGGCGACCAGCCAGCCAACCATCTGCCGGCAGCCGCTCATTGTCATTTACTGCTCAATTCGAAATGCCTCAAATGTCGTGCCTGCAATGTCACCTGGACCGGCGAAGTACCTTATTTGCTTGTTTGCCGTTAGTACATCCGAAAAGGATTTCAAAAGCTGAACCTTGAGTCGCCGATCGTGCTGCTATAATAATAATAATAAAAAAAAAAAACGTTTCGTTTGCGTTTGTCCTTCCCTTTGCGAATCCCTCACACAAGGCTGTCTATTTGATAAAATTTAAATAACGGAGCCAAGCGTTTCTGTTGGGAATCGTTTGACCTCACTGTAGCTCAGTCTAATCCGGGACGCTTCATCTGGCTGTCTAGATCGGTTCGCCACGGATCTACTACATGTCGAGCACGAAAAAGAGACAAACATAGATAGAGAGGTAAAATCCGGACAACGATGAAGCGATCGATTAAATTTATCACCACCATTTTCTGTCTAGGCGATCCAAGTAACCGACGCTCTAACTTTTGTCAAGTTTTTTTCTACCTGTTTTTCTACCTCGGTTAACTGAACCGTATTTGTGTCTAAAAAATGACCGATTTAAACCGTTCTATTACACTGTAAGTGCAAGGATTGATCAAAATCGTCAAGCGGCTCTACGGGTACAGCTGGGGGGTGCGTTTTGTAATTTGCATTACCATCCTTCCATAGCGCTACTGACCATATCTCGGATGTGCCCGATGTTGAGGAAGAGAGTAACGGAGGGGCAGGCAGCAGCAATGAGCTCGATGCTACGTTCGAGTCGCTGATTAGTAACGAGGAAGTGGCTACACCGATGCCCATCGGGGTCACTCCGGTACTATGCTCGACGCCCATCCCCCCTAACCCACAGCTACCGCAGCATGAGCCCGTGAACAAACAGTTTCAGGCCTGCTTCGACGACATCTTCAAATGTGTAATCTGCTTGGGTAAACTGAACGATCCGAATCTGTGCCCGCAATGCTCGAAGATGTACTGCCGGGGCTGCATCCTCGAGTGGTTCATGCTAGGCGATCAATCGTGCCCGAATTGCAAGTTCGCCTTGACGGTTGAGCAGCTGGTAAAGCTGCGTTGGATTGAGGAAATCGAGAAGCTGGAACAAGACCTGCGAACCAATTACTCGGAGAAGGAAACGCTTAAGGGATACCTGAGTGAAGATTCCTATGTGGAGGAGTGCTGCAAGGAGCATCACCTACCGCTGAAGTTCTTCTGCGTCGACTGCCACGAGAGCATCTGCGAGACCTGTGTCACGATTGCCGGCGAGGGAGCGCATGGAGCACACACGTTCAAAGCGGTTACGGTTGTGTACGATCAGGTGCTGAAGGAGATAGCGACCGAGCTCGGGAAGGTGGAAAACTACCGGGAGCAATTGGAGACGGTTTCGGAAAGAATTGCACAAAATATGTCCCTGTTCGATGTTTTGCTGAGTGAGAAGCGCCGCGAGCTGGAGGAGGTCGTTCAGCGCGCGACGAACAACCTGATCCACCAGCACGCCATACAGATACAGAAGCTAAAGGAGCAACAGAAGAAAGTTACTGAAGCGATCGAGATCCTGGATATGAAGCTGGATGGCGTGGAGCACGATTTGGACCAACGCATGAAACCGCAGATGATCAGAATGCATCCGTCGATTATGCAATACTGCCGCGAGATGATGGAGCCACCGTTACCGGACTTTAATCGTATCCGGCTTCCGGTTAGCTTGAAGATGTAAGCAGCGATAGGTGTGGGGTCCATCCATTTAGCGTATGGCATTGATTTCTTTCTTCTCGATCTCATCTCTCACGCCCACAGCTGTATGCCTGTGATCCGCGAGACGGGCGTGTTTGTGGTGGAACGTTTTTCTACCTTTCAGAATAACAAGGTTGTCTACTCGAAGGACTTTAGCGATACCCAGGGACGCATCTGGCACGTCTTGGTTTGGTGTATGGTTACCAAAGATCAGTTTGGAATTTATCTGGAGCTGGTGAGTGGAACGCCCTGCTGGTAAGTTGTCTGATCGTTCTCGCATCGCTTCTTCTCTCAGTGTCCTTTGATCGCTCTTCTAACATGATCGCCCGCTACTTCTCTTTACAGGACGGAGTGTACCTTTAAACTTCTGCACAGGAATCCCGAGAAGACGATCAGCAGAACAATACGCAAGTGCTTTAATCCGCTGGAAGGCTGGGGTTTGCGAAACTTTACAAAGATCAAGTCGCTTAAGGAGAACGGTTATATGCACGACGATGAGCTCGAAATACTCTACAGCATCCGTCCCTGTGCGCCCGTGCCAACCGAGAGTGATGATTCTGCTTCTGATGATGATATGAGCGCTGCTTGACCGCAATGCGAATCCACGATCGAGCAGCAGTTTGTGTTTGTGCTTGAGTTTATTGTTGAATGCGGCGAATCAAATGTCTTTGAGCAGACGAAAGAAGAATGGTAACTTGTTTTTATTAATAGTACTTCGACTGAAGTGTAATAACAATGGTAATAAAGATGTCTTTCGAATTATTTTTTGGCAAACGATCTTAGCACAATGACGATCTTTGTAAGGGGGAAGTGGGGGAGAGCTGGATGCAAATGGAAATCAGACGAACGATTCGCACCTAGCCAAGCCAACTTTTCATGAGTCGGTCATTTTCGACGGATTTCTGCACTTCCTGGTACCTTCTGGTGGGGTCGAATCAAGATGACACTACACCACAGTGCTACAGCGATAGAGCACCGGTCCTGGGACGTTGTAGAAACCTGTTCCCGGTTCCGATGCCACTGCAAGCCAGATCGAATGCCTCGTGAAAGGGGCCACGGATTTATATGTTGGCCTTAGACGATTGCACTCATGAACGTTGAAGTTCACTTGGGGACCTTTTTAGAAGATTGAACATGACCATCGGCACCGACCGTCTGTCTCCTGCGAGACCAACGGAGTACCTGAGTGTGGGCGATGTGCCGGCTTTCCATCCACCTTTCCTCCCGGCACAGCTGGGAAAGGAGGTGATGATGTTGGATTGCGCCATCGGTAGATAATCATGGAAGGAAAATAAATAAACGGCAATCAGGAAGCAACAACCAAACGGAATGTCTGCAGACGGCTCGGACGGTGGAATGCAGATGCGTAAGCACGGTGTGCGGTTGCTTACGTACCGGATCATCACCAGCAGTCTTCTGAGGAGGAGGAGGTGGACGATGATGATGATGATGATGATGCTGGTACCAGCAATTGATGGCCTTTTTAGGATTGATAATACGTTTGTAAGGGGCTCTCGTACACCATTTCTTGAACATATTCATGCTCGGATCACGCTCGCGCCCTCAGTGCTGTGCTTATAGTTACTCGTTACTAGGCACTAGGTACGGATGTGCCAACTACAGTAGGAGCTGCGTTTAATGCAAGAAGCTTTTAACACTTATCTATTGGTTTAGTATTTCAACACAATAATTAAAGATGTATTAATAAATCTTTCCAGCTTCACCTTGTATGTAGTTTAGAAAAAAAATTAAATCAACCATTAGTACCGTTCCACACGCCAACTTCTTATCGTTGATATCAGTTGATAGTGTTTCGCTTGGTAAGCTAGGTTGGTGCTCTTCGAAAAAGGATAAAATTGAAATCGGAAAAGGCATTTTTTCCCCTATGATTCGTTCTTATTCTCACGGAAAGCATGTGTTAGGAAGATTTTTTATGTGAATTTACCACAATTTTTCTTAATTTAAAAAAAAATGAAACAGTTTAAAAAACGCAAAAAAATTAGGACTCATTACGATGATTTGTGTTTGTTGATGTTTTATTTATCAAAATATTTATCAAAATATGATAAACACGCCTTCTAAGCACTGCTGCAATTCTTGTCCATCATCATCATGACTAAACGGCACAATTGATCCGAACAGCATAATTCCTCTCGCGATCGTTCACAAACAATTGATGTTACTGCTGGTTGCAGCGTTCGCTCGGTGCCGGTGCCGATGCACCCCATCACCACATACCAAACCGGTCCAGCGGCTAATACCTAGTGACATAATTTTATTTACACGGCTCCCAACCCCGGGAACTCACGGTTCCGTTTCGAAATGGGGAGCGAGGAGCGACCTAGCGAGCGGTTCGTTAGACGGGCACCGGCTTGATTGATAGAAGCGGTCCAGCTTTCATCGTAACAGCGCCACAGAGATCGTTCGCACTCGCATATTGGCCCAGAGGAGAAGGGGGGGAGCTGTAGCTGCAATAAAATTAACGATGGTACATGAAGAGGATGCTTGGCGTGATATTAGGCGACGGGGTTCGCTCTTCGCTTCGCTGTTAGGGCGCCCCTGCGCTTCCCGCAGCACTTTACCGGCCGGCCATTCACTTTCGCGGGCCCGAGATAAAACTGTCATTCGCGTTTTCGCTGATGGCACACGATAAGGGAAGGTTTTTTGCTGTTGTTATTTGCTATTATTGTTGATGGTGTTTGCGACGCGGATTCGGCGGAGAAGAAGTATTCCTAGAAAAACTCTACCTGCCTTAAAAGACACGCTCTGGAGCAGATTCGGACAGTGCCGCCATGCTACCTGCTGCTGCTACAGCATCACTTTTCAGCTTTCAACCTCTCGCCGGTTGCTATACTTATCCTTGATCACTCAAGGCCTGCTACTTTGTTTTTTTTTTGTTTTAAAATACATTTTAGTACCTAACCGAGGACGTTGCAAGGCGCCAAAGCATCGGTCTCCGAGCGTCTTATCAGCATGTGGTCGCCAACAACATTATTGCCAAGAAATTACCGCTAAAATGTGGATGAATCTTCCCCGGCCACAAACATTAGTAGCGCTGGCAACGAGCTGGCCCGCGGCCCGTATCCAACGACGATCGAACGGCGGTCACTTTCCTTGGATTTACCAGCCTTTCGAAAAGCGACGAACCCCATTTTTCGCACGCATTGATGTCTTTTGTTTCTGCTCTACCGGATGCCGGTGCGATCGGATTGCGGGAGCCGTAAAATGGTGCTTTTCGCATCGATCATCGAACAAGGGAAGTGGAAAGCCAAAGGTCCTACCTCTCACCACTGGAAGAGATCACCAAAAGCAAAAAAAAAATGGCCGCCGATCACAAATGGACCTATCAAAAAAGGTATCAAAATTGATGCTAAAATTATTAGTCCACCGTACCGGTGGTCTCGGTCGGTGACCTTCAGCTGTGCACGGGGCACGGTTGCGGTGTCGCTAGGTCAAAAGATCATTCTCATGATCTCCTTTTTTGGAAGCGAAGATCCAGCGCCTGCAACGCTGATCTGCCAGACCCAAAAGGCTCGACCGTTGCAGCACCGCGCCGCTGCAATGCCGGTGCAGTTCCCAGCGAATGTGAGCAGTGGCCCTGTGACACACTGACGACGCACCAACCGACGCTAATGATCGTCTCCCCTTCGACCCGCTCCCCACCCTCCCCTAAAACCCTTTTTTTCCGTCGACGTATAATACCCTTTCGTTTTGCCTCGTTCGTTTGCTCTTGATTTGAATATTCGCGGTCTGTATCCACGCGAACGCCTTCCGATCGTTTGCGCGCGCTGAGCGACCGAAACATCTACCGAGCCCCCCCCCCCCCCCCCCCTCAGACGAGCTTTTCCATTCAATTGCAACCATTTCTCATTTTCCTCCATTGCACGATACTTTGCACGCGCGGCTTTGTTTCTTCGCTATCGTGGACCCATCGCTTCCACGGCACGCTGCAGCCTCACCCCAGCCACTGGGGTACTTCATCCATTTTCACCTCCAACATCAGCACCAACTACGGTGGTGTGCCGGGTATGTGGCGTGAAGCTGAAGCGGGATGATCTCGAAGTGATATAATTCCAAGCGCCACAGAGGCACAGAGGCACAGCACCCCCGCTGCAGCACCCTATCTCGCTTCCCGTTCGCGATCTGTCTACGAAATTTCTTCGCTTAATTTATTTGATTTCTTGGTCCGCGGTTTGTCTTCCGACGCCTTTTTTTGTGTTCCTCATTTCACCCAACAGCCTACTTCGTGGACGGCCGCTCCAAATCGCTTATTGTTCGCGCTAGTGTTTCGGTTTAATAAGGGAACATAACCCGCCTCGGTTGCTGCTGCTGCTGCTGCTGATGCTGCTACTGCTGCTGTTGGTGAATGCACCAGCAGCAGTGAGAAGCTGCTTCCCCCTCCTGGTGTCTAGTACTAGTTTCTTTTGTCAAAAAAAAAGCGGTCCAACCCGGAGGGGAGGCCAGCGTAATGAATTCATATAATTGCGAACTCTTAAGCGAACTTTTTGATGGCAAAGGAAGCCCCCGCGAAGCAGCAAACGAGACAGGGAGATGCTGGCTGCACTGGCTGCAGTTGGCTGTGAAATCGTGGCCGCGGAATGGAAGCGACTTCGGAATGGCGACCAGTCGGTATCGCGCGCCACGATTCCAGATTATGCTATTTCGACAGCCCAGACAGAGAGAGAGGGAGAGAGATTTGCAAGAAATGGTGCTCCCTGTGTCGATGCTGATCCGTGACCGAGAATGTCCGAGAACAAATTGTAAATTAACCGCTTCGGAGTGGTGAAAGGGGAGGCGCCTTCAAGCGACTGGTGGTGGAGCTACTAAATTCCTGAATCTTGGAGACGCCAATCAATCACCAAATACGCTGACGTAACGTGCATCGATTTGACGGATGGATCGGAGCCGATTTTGATAGTGAATTGTATAATGGAGCGGAGCGAGAGAGGCGAGGAAGCTGAGCGCGTGCCACGGTGGCCACCCGCCAGCAAATAGATGCCCCCACTCCCCTCCTTTCCCTAGAAAAACACGAAGAGAGATGGATCATTAAGATTTGGTCTGATTAGTAGGTCCGCCGATCCGATAACGCTCAAAATCGAGTGTCGTTACTTTTCATGATGATTATTACCTTTTTTTGGGGTGGAATTATTACATGCACCGTGAACCCCTGAATCAACATCGAAGCAGACGCCAACCGTAAATAAAAACAAAAAAAAACACGATACCATAAAAGAGAGCAAACGATAATTGCGTGAGACTCGTTTGTTCTAAAATTGTTGAATGGAGTTGGTGGGTTTTAACCCAACTCAGTGTACCCCCCCCCGGGTGTGGGGCAATATGACGCTTTGTCGTTTGAGTTATCGTAACGTGTCACCCGCCGCTACGGGGTTGTAATTAGATGATGAGTGCGACGAAGTGAAATGGTTTTAAGATTTGCTGTCGGATACACAAAGAGACCGGGCGCCTTCGCGTTTCGTCATCGTAAAACACTCAGCATGCCATGATTGCATGATGGTGCATCGTGCAGGCTGTGGCTACAAATCGGCTGCATAACTTTTGACCCCAAAAAATGCCCTACAATGCGCGACAGCAGTAGGCGCTGCTGCTTCGTTTAGTTTTTTTTCTAATTACGTTGGGGACGTAGATGCAAAAAATAAAAATCCAAGAAACGCTTCCTGTCAAACGCTAGTCGTCTGGTAATGCCCCCTGGCAGGAAGGAGGTTACTCTGATGTCTTATACACTATCTCTCTCTCTCTGTCTTTCACTTGGAGAGCTGCGACGAACGGGGTGAATGTCTCTATACCCGGACCTCGGTTGATTTCTCGTCACCGAAATGGGAATGGAATTTGCGCAACTCAATAAGTTCCGGAGTGGCGCGTTGATCGATAGTATCCGATCCGATCCGGTGCAAGATCTGTCCCCGGTGTGAACCAAAGTGAGTGGATCGGAAACGGAAAGCTAACCCAAAAAACCCGAAGGCCGTATTAAACGGCGAAAGTAAACGGTTTTGCGTTCCGCTCGCCATTTCGACACAACGCGGCTCGCTTATCGCACCGCTTTCGCACTTCCTCGAGGACACTTTACACTTGAGGTTCCCGGCCTCGCGATTCGCGATCGAGTGACGGAAACGTCTGGTCGTCTTCACCTGGACCAAGGAGTATCATTTCGATTATTGTTCCGCGAAACACTCGGCGCCAGGCACATGCGTTAGGCTCATTAGTGAGCTCCATTCTTCGATGGCGACGCTGGTGGAGATGCGCACACACACACACACATGCCCCGCTGAAGATGGCGAGATAATTATGCAACGTTGCGCGCGGCGCTACGAGGTGTTGGAAGCGAAAACCATCATCTTCACCATCTCTTCGTCGAACCGCCGCCGAAGTAGGTTATTCCACTTCCTGCACCTCGCTGGGGTTGTGCAGCGGTTGGCTGGCTGAGAACTCGGAACTCCTGCTTGCGGTGGCTGCGCGGTACGCCGAAAGTGCGCCAATGGCCGTCCTTTGGCCGACACAGCCGAGCGCGACCTTGACGGGGGGCCGGTATAAGTTGAATTTAATTTGCTTCTCCGCGCGCGCGCACTCTCTAATTCGCTTTCGCTTCTTTACATGCTTCTGCTTACTTCCCTTTTACTTGTGACACTGCGGCCCCCGGGGGTCTGCCGCCAATACAAACGCCAAGGTCTGCCGGGGTCGCTCACGATGACATCTTTCACTCGCTGCTCGAGGCGGATCCCGGGGCCCGGGCCCGGCCCAGCTCCGACTGGAGTGTATCGTTCGTGACGTCGAGATGCTGGTCGCCGCCGGCGGCATCGAAGAGCCACTTAGCGATTGGAACAACCCACCGATGGATATCGATCGGTTCGCTCCGGGAGGAGATCGATTTGTGTCACCGTGACACAAGTGGTGCACACATCACCACTACTGGCTACCGGTTGGTAGCGACCACTTCAACTGGTTGTCCGCGACACGCCATCACACGCGGTGATGGAACGGTTCGTCGCAGGTCCTTCACAGTGGCACGGTAGTAATGTGGGTTACGAACACCACGTTGGCCTGTAACCGATGATCGTCATTTATCGGCCACCTACCACCCGCTCGCCCACCATCCTGCTTGAACTGCGTGACCCTCACAACCTGGTTTGGCACCCTGCGTCGTCCGCCTAATTTGTATGTTTGTTTGAGGAGTAGAAGTAGTTGTTGCCGAGCCGCGCACGGTCCACATTCCGTAATTGGAGCACACCACGAACAAAAGCAGATCCGCGCTCTACCTTAAGGTCTTAGGTTCATCTTTACGCACCTTGTAGGCGAGCCTCTCTCTCTCTTTCTGTCTCTCTGTGTTGGTCGAATGCGTTGGATGCGTCCACTCCGAGTGAAGGGAACGTACGCCGTTGTTTGGTCGGAGTCACCAGCAGCCAGCAGCAGCAACCAATGGAGCATCAAGAAGCTGCGCATCTCGAACCGACCCTGTCGTCCATTCGAGCGGTCCGGAAAATGGCCACCGATCGAGCGAACGAAACGTAACCAGCTGTGGGGTACACTACAGCAGCCAGGCAGCCAGGGGAACCCCCTGGCGGTATATGTAATTATGCAAGGTCAAATGGTTAAGACTCTCGCTTTCAAACGGCAGTGCAGTCATCATCATCGCCATCATCGCCATCACCATCATCATCGGCTACGGTGATCATTGTAGTAGCTGGCCGACGTATGAAGCCTGGCCGGCATGACCCCTCGCGGACATGCGAGGTCCGAAGCTGCTTGTGTGTGTTCATCCGCGTCTACAGCGAACGAACCCCAGCGCAGGGTCGCTCCATATCCAACGACCGCGCGCAAGCGCTTCGGAAGAAGATGGATGATGGAACAAAGTGATGATTTGCGTAGCGGATCAGCCTCTGCCAAATTCGATTCCGACGAAAAGTGGCGTCCGTGTGCACTGTCCGAGCCTCTGTCTCGCGACTTGATTCAAGTGGTTATTCATCATCCTGCCCTGGGTTTTGCTGGAATCGGTTCAGTTGAGGCGACCAAGCGTGAGCAAACAGCATAATCTAGCCTTAATCTCCGACGAACGGACTCTAGAAACGTCAAGCTTCGAGGTTTCGAGAGCGTTATGTAAATCCCTCCGCAGCGCCACGGGATCCTTCGTGCTCAGGGCTGACGGTAGGATGGTTCGGTGGCACAAAAATCGATTTATTCTGCTTCTTCTGGCGCTCACGCTCTACCCCTTTCGACCGGGGCTGCAATACTTTGTCCGTCACGCCGAGGTCGGGATAAGGGATTCACTCTCGCCACAAACCTAGCTGCCTACCAGTTTTTCTGCCAATTTCTCGCATCCATCCAGCCGAGCGAGTTTGCCTCAATTGTTGCAGCTTGCGGCAGTTGCGGCTTCGACCCTAGCGGACTGACAGCGGTTTGGTT
>NC_064874.1:5140000-5157500 GCF_943734745.1 Anopheles darlingi | reverse complement strand
TAGTGATGATGACCGTGCTGCGCATGCTGGTGCACGTTGGAGAAGTATTCGATCTGAGGTTCCACGTGATGATGATGTACCTGCTGCTGGTGCTGCACGACCTGTTGCTGTTGCTGATGCTGATAGTGACCGGCACCGGAACTTCCAATAGACACTTGCTGTACCGATGGGAACTCGTGTTGACGACCCAAAGTTGCACCCTGGAACAAGGACGACTGCGAATGGTGTTCGGCTTGTGGCGCAAAGTACTCCACGTGAGTGTTGAGGTGTTCGTTAGTGTGCAGTGCCGGTTCCTCGCAGTCTTCGATCGAGTGCGCCGATGAAGATGATCCCTGTGACGCACCGGAAGATCCGGAAGAAAACACTAAACTCGCACTAGAGGTTGCCGTTCCACTGGATCCGACACCACCACTAGAACCATGGGGCGTGTAGTAGTTATATCCTTCCGGTCGCGCACTGACCAGTGCTAGCAAGCACGCACCAACAAATAACACTACAAAGCACTTCATTGTTTTCGCTCGTGCCACGATGGCTTTCTCCTAGCCAGCAAAACACTCTCCAGCAGGTGCCTAGCTCTGGCTACCGGATAGTTCGATGAGGAAATGATCGCACTACCGCGTTCAGCGAATCGAACGAATCCGCGTTAACAACGTCGTACTCCAATGGGAACACCCTGGGTACTGTTTCCAAAACGGCACAAATGCTCCAGTTTTATACTTTCGATTCGAATTCGCCTTTCGTCCTCTCGTCGACGAGTGTTCGAGTTCCAGTTGTCCTCTCGAACGAGCGGCTCCGGACCCATGGTGACAGAGGTGCTGAGGACGGAGAGATTATTGCCGAACGCCAAGCCCTGGGACACGGTCCCCGAGCCCAGTTGGACTTGTTTCGCCGTCGTCGATGACGGCGTCCCTCCGCATACACACACATACACGCGCACAACGATCGAGCACTCACTCAGGTGCGTCCAATTTTGTTTTCTTCATCTCTCCATCGTTCGGAAGGACAACAACTGGACCACTGGACTGCCGTATAGACGCAGCAGCAGCAGCAGCAGCAGCAGTAAAGAAACATTATTGCATAACAGAGCCCCTTCGGTGGTATCACACGGCGATCACCGTTGGCCCCAAAAATCAAACCAACGAAAATCGAGCAAAAGCAATATCAGTGGACAAGGGTCTCCTTCTCCTCCGCTCAGGGAGCTGGGCTTGGAACCACACTGGGGGTGCTCCTGCGAGGGGAATGCGAACCGAATGCGAACTCTAGGCGAAGCCATTCGTACGCAGACGCATTGTAACGTGGGCCGGCCGGCAGTGGCTGTGACCACAATTGGATTCCGGTTTCGGTGAGTCGATCGGTGAACACACGGATCGCAAAAAGCACAATCCGAAGAATGTCTGCGTGAGCGAAAGGCGCGAACGCGCCGAGTAAGGTATTGCGAGGGAATTACTTCTTGTGTTTTTCCTTTAGCCCTTTAGCACCAAAACCCAATCATCTTATCGCCCTCGGACACTGCCGTCTCCGAGCTAGGTTGAGCATCCATGAAACGTTGGCCTCCCGAAGGTTGGATTGAGTAACTCACATATGCAGGATGGATTAAGGGCTCAACGAGCTCACGGATGCAGGTGACACGCATATATGTTCCATTAGCATGATTTACTAATCCACACGAGCGAGCTTGATTGCCTCACTCCAACAACATTCAGTGACAAATCGAACCGGCATTGTAAATTTGACAGGTGGATTGTCGTTCGACTTATCTGCCCAACTAGATTTTTACATCTACCCCTAAAAACGTCTCGCTATCCACTGGTATGAGGTCACCTATTACATTGGCTAACAAAATTGAAATAAATGTCGTATAGTAATATGCACAGAAAATTTAAAGAAATATGCAAAATATATTCATAACATCATCCCAGATGTTCAAGAAAACGTCAAAATAATGTTTCTTATCAAGCATTTCATTAGGATCATTATGTTTGGAGCACACATGATTTTGCATTGAACGATAACGAACCAAAGTGCATTTGACTTTAAAAAAAAAAGGATTTTTGCATTTTTCTTATGGGACATTCGTAGTGCAATCACCTTTCGGTCTTCTTATATGGTTAATTGGAAAGGAGCATACTTTCTTCTTCACCCGCCTACGGTCGTGACGTAATGGCGTGAAGCCTTTCCTTGCAGAGGACTCAGAACGACTGCGTAACGGGCACCGCAGGGGCTTGCTTTCTCCTGCGACTGATTTAGCCTTGACGAATCACGGTGCGGTAACTGTCTTACTGGCAGTGGTTTGGAAAGAAACATTCGCGAAAACGAAATCCAGATATTTGCTCTGAGATACTGACCGCTCACTTCCTCACAATGCACAATGATTTCGCTGGAATACATTTAAGCTGTCAACAAGTACCAGTTGTAGGGACATTTTTGTGTCTAGCGTTCCATCTCTGGACAGACCTCTCCGGATACCTCGGTTTCGAATACGATAAATGTCCTTGAAGCACAAGGTACCTAACGAGCCACAGATCTGCCCTAGAGGCGTGTGTCGTGTGTAATTCCCTTTCGCACCATGTTCGTGGTAACCTTGCCTCGGGCGTTTACGTTGTCACCGACCGCGGTGAAGAAACCTACCGCTACCAGGAGGACGAAGGCTTCAACGGTATCAATACCGGCGAAGGCGGGTCGTGCCGGCACGCGCGAAAGCACCCCTCAAATGACCAATTAATTGCGGCAGATTCGGGTCGTCGCTCTTGAACCTTGCCTTTCCCTGCCAGGTCAAAGAGCTGTCATTAGCGAACCGGGTTCGATGAGGTGTCAAGTAGTCAAAATCATACCCCTTTAAGCGAATCGCGGATTTCGAATTCGGGACAATTTGGCTGAATTCTTGACCACCCACAATTCCTGCGGTCAGCGCGACGATGGTAATCTGAGCCGCTTCGAAGGTCTCGGCCTGGCTCCCCACCGACCGTCGCCATCAATTCATGTGACGCAATGCGGAACGGGGGGACTCGACGCATCTCGACGAACTCCGCGAGCGTGCTAACGAAGGCGTACGCTCCAAGAATAGCGTAACCTCATTCTCGCGCAGTGGATGTGTTGCGTTACGTGTTCCGGTGTCGTCCGGTGGCGGCCTGTTGATGCTGTTCGCTCACAGGTTGCGATTGTCTCAGATTGTCTCACATTTCCTTCAGCCGACGTTGTCATCGGGCCCCAAAAACAAGCGAACACGCCGCCGAATGCAAACCAGGTACCGGCATATTGGCGTGGCCAATGGTTTTTTGAGGACACGGCGGCACTGTTGGAACATTTTTCGCGCCTCCACCAACACCCACCGGTTGACTGCTGGGGGTGTGATGTTAATGCCGGGTTTAGCGCCATCATATCGGAGGTCGGCTGGGAACATGCGATGTTGCGAAATGATTGTAACGATCGGTTGGTTGGTTGGTCGTTCGGTCGGTGATCATCATTCCACTGTCGTTGCTGTCCTGAATTGGAGCAGAAGCCGTAAAAATTTGTCAGCTTAATACCACTTGCGTTATTACGTCGGATCTCCTTGTCAGCGTCACTTCTTATTACCACCACCACCACCACCCACCTCTGGTGCCAGGATACGATACAAATTATCCCATTCGAGCAAGGCGCTTTGTTGGCGATCGTAATGGTCCAATTCTGATCATCGCTTGATCGATGGGTGATGAAGAGTCATTGCACATGCTCAGTGAAGCTGAAAAGTGGCGAGACCCCGTCTGTGCATCTTCAAAGAACACACCTCGGGGGGGGGGGGGGGGGGGGGGGCGGTTTTAAAGCGGGAGGGGAGCAAGCAGCCCGGCGTGAAATGAAAAGATCATCCAATATCTAGGTTATGGTTTCCCGTTTTGATGCCACATTGCCGTGCACAGTTGCATGGCCTGTCCCGTCATGTCATGCCGTTCCGTTGGTGGAGGAGGAAGTGCCGGATCGGCCATGGCCGGAACGGGGACCATGCATTTTCCGCACCCAATTTACGTTGTGTGCTACCGCGCACTCGCGCTCACGTACTCGACGGCGGCGGCGGCGCTCGACTTGACATTTCGGACCGGCCGGATCGTGTCATGCACCGCGTGCACCGCGCTCATCCGCGATCGGACGGTCACGGACCGCGGTAGAGACGCAGAGACCGCCGAGACGGACGTGGTGGCTGGCTGCACGCATTTGCCCCAACCGTTGGCTCGGAGAGGAGACTGGGATGAATCAAATTGAGCGGAAATAAAAGATTGTCAACGGTGGTCCACTCAGCGCACCGGTGGGCGCATGATCGTCCATCGTAGGACCTGCCAGACCCGCCGCATAGAGTGCGGCCCGTTCTGGTGACGCGCTCAAGTCGAGCACTGTCCTGTCCCTTCCCCCTTCGATCGTTTGCTCGAGCAGCTGACAGTTGAATGCATCAGTGAAAGGAACGAAGATACATGCCAGTTGTTGTTGGACGCATCCTGACAGCTGTGCTGCTAGCCTCAGCGGGCACCTCGATGTTGTAGCCAAGCAGTCGCTGCCTTAGCCACAGGAGAAGGGCCGCGGAACAATTCACGGTGGCCACCGTGCGTTACGTAACGGCTGCGAGCGTCGTAGTGTAGTGGCCGAATACACAGAAATCGAAAGTACCGGCGCGATCTGCCGGTTCCGAAAGTCCCGAAAGTCGACGGAGCGGACGGAGCGATTCGTTTACGGACATCATTTGCACCTTTGCTGCCTTTGGCATCTTCTTATCCGCTTTCGATTCCGATCTCGGCTCTCGCAGGCATTGCACTTTCGAGCCAGCGCTGTCGTTGCAATTGCTGGTGCGTTAATGGGACAGCATAAGCCAGGAGTGCAGGAGATAGCAGCAAGAAGTGGTGGCCCAAGGAGAAGAGCATTAATTTATTGCGAGTTCATACTCGTACGCACCATGCGTTTTGGTCGTTGGAATCGATTCAACGGCGTTGTCAGCGGGAATAATTGTATTGTTATTTATGAGCCGGACAGTTTAATTTGAATTGTGATGCTGCGCAAGAGCAGCCGAGGTTCTTGCCAAACGCACCAACCACCGACAACGGGGATTTATCGTTGCACAGATCGACCAATCCGAGACAGGCTTTTAGAGTGGCCGATCACGAGTGACCATCTTTATACCACGCATGCATCGATGGTCACGGAGAGCAAGAGAGAGAGAGAGGACACATAGAACCTAACAAACACTGACCGCGGTGTCAAGGACGCGAATGGTTGCAACTCCAAAACGAGATCGGGATTAATGCGCTCGACGAACATTATGCTCCGAGCGAGTAAGAAGGTCACGACAGGTATTGCACGACGCCGCGGTGAGTTTATACACTTCAATTTCCCACCGGATAAACGGAACGATGAGCTGCACACAAAGTGCATTCTGCCGGCAAATCATGCGATGTCAACAACTCTCTCGGTTGAGCCGTTTGGCGGTGCAGATTGTGGCACTCGCGCACAAACCACCATGACAAACGAATACGAAATCGTGAGACATGAAAGTGCAGCACAAAAGGATGAATGGAAGGCAACATTTTAAGAGAAAAGGCGTTGTCGGGCCAGTGCCATTCCTCTGGAATGACATTGATTCACTGCGTGCTTTGCATTATTACCGGGGCAGCGCTGCAAGTGACGCTCCACGGAACGGATCTAAAGAGGGTTCACAGATGGATTTATATTAACAGCATCTTAACGGTGAGGGTACGTTAATGCTACTTAGTGAGTCAGTAGCGGTGCGGACATCGATGCAAAGAGAAAGAGAGTGAGATGTCAAAGGTTAAAATTGACCTGTCAGAGTGAGCGGAGATAGTTGCGACCTCAAAAGATGGAGTATGCTTCAACGTGATCAAACATTGTGGATAGGAAGCAAATGAAGATATCCTGCAGTTGCCGTCACCAACTGCTGCCTCTAGAAGGTGCAGCAGTTTTGCTGTATCGAGCATTCCTGGTGAAAGATCGGATTAAGTCTTGGGTCTTGTCACGATTCTGCCACGAGCTCGATCACGGTGATCGATACAATGGTGATCCTAGATAAAAATCGCTAAAGAAAAGGGTTTTAAAGAAGCTGTATCATGCAATGCATCAATCCGAAGCAGAATAACCGAGCAGATGTAGAAGCTTCGAGCACATGCGAAGACGAATCTTTGAAACAAAGCATAACAGCACTGTTGCTGAACAATAGCTTCACATATTACATAAAACATCGCTACGTAGGTCTGTCAGCAGCTACATCCCAAGACGATGCCAACGTTGGCTACTGAAGAACCGGTGTAAGGGGCCCCGTGAGGCGAAATGATACAGAATCCCCCACTGAGCCATATCACGCGCTAAGTAGCGAACGGTGACGAATGACTAATGACCCCCGCGATCATCGTGGTGTCTAGCAGATGCACGGCGGTGCGATTGCGCTATTACGCGACCATTTAAGAAAGAGAGAGAGAGAGAGCTCTTTGCGCCGTGCCAGACATATGCTTAGGGCCAAGGCACGTGATACCTTGGGCGCTTAGGACCGCGATCGCAGAACACTGGCCGCATGACGGCGATTGAGGGATCTATTGAGGGATAGGGTTCTCCTCGAGAATACTCCCAACTGAGTGTGTGTGTGTGTGTGATAGATAGAGAGAGAGAGAGCGATCATAAACCAGATCATGTGTATGTATGTGTGTGTGAGAGAGAGGTAGCGATGCGGCAAACACAAATGAGTGGAGCTGGGACCGCACCGCACACCACAGAGTAGTAATCGACGTATTTATAGAATCTCCAAAACTTATGCAATCGGAAATGTATACCCGTGCCGGTATACGATATTTTTAGCGTCCAATGCAGACAGCGGCCAGGGGCCAGGCTCCTATCCCGGGGTGTGTCAGATCGCATCGGACAACGGGCACCGATCGCTTGGACTCCGCCGCGTTCGATTGCAAGCGATCGCGCACCGAAAATTTGCATCCGAGATCATTTGGTGATGCGGTGAAACAATGGGAACCGGGACGGATGTCATCGATCCATCGGGGTCTGCAAAGCTCCAGAGAGTACGACCGATCGATCCGATTGCACTCCCTCCTTTTCATAATTCCTTCACGATCAACCCCCGAAAAGCTCCAGCTGGATGATGGTGATTGATGGAATAACTCTATAATCATGCGTTACACCACCTTTCCTCCCTCTACGGTAGTGGCATTGGAATGGCATCCGGGTCGACGCCGGGTGAGCGGCAGTTCGACTCCAGTCGATCTCGGGGGTGAGGTGGTGATCGCGTTAATAAGCTGATTGGCTGCGATCATAGACCCACGGCACGATTAAACGCTACCAGCAGCCGTGCTTGTCCGATTAATCACACCGTCTAATCGACGCGAAAGCGGAGTTCCAGCGGACACAAATATTTGGCAGGATTTTTCGATCGCAGCAAAACTAATGATTATCGTGCACCATGGGTACACCTATGCGAGCCGTACGATCGTGTGTGCCTTCAGTGTACCGGTGTCGGTTATGTCATATGGTTTGGTTATGTTAAGACCAGCATCAGGAGCTAGAGCGGTTGGATTATTGGAGTCACATGCTGGCTGCAACCTGGAATGGCTGGAATTAGCCTCACGTGGTGCGCAGTAGCACTTTCACTCGCTTTCAGACACGCGCCATTCGGGACAAACGATTGTGCAAATTTGAATTAATCGTGATTGAATTAAGAACACCCATCCTCTAGCCACCGTTGTTTTGCTTAACTAATCTCCTTCTACTTCTCGAAAAAATAAAAATACAAAATAAAATAATAATAACCGATCATCAACGATCCTATCACGCAACGCAACGCTGGATCAACTCGATCAACTCGACGGTACGCCTCGACAGCAGCAACAACCAGCAGCAAGAGGAAGCGTAGCAAGCAGCAAGAAAAGGGGAAAGAAAACAAAACAAACGTCGCGATCGCGACCTGGCGACGGCGACGCAATGAAACTGTCACGCAGGAGAGTTAGGAAACAAGCGAAGCTAGCTAGCCTGCCAGCCAGCCGGCCAGCCAGTGTGACGTTTCTTGGGCTCCTAAAAATAGAACTTTATTAAGTATACACTATTGGCCCACCCCACCTTCCTCCTTAACCATGCGGTACGAAATGAGAAAGGGAGGCCGCCGAGGGATCCTCAAGCCGAACCCCTCACCGTACACCGGTGGTGGTGAGGCGATTCCTGTGCGAGGCGAAACATGATTCTTGATTCCTTCGTCGTCGTCGTCGTCGTCGTCGTTGTCGTCGTCGTCATCGTCGCCGTCGGTGAGTGGCCTGAGTATATTGATTAGCGAGTCCTGCTGGCTCTACTATCTTCTGATTGATTGTCGTGGATCCGTCTAAGGATGAGTGGCCAATGGCTGGCTGTAGAATCTCTCGCGATCTCTCCGG
This sequence comes from Anopheles darlingi, assembly GCF_943734745.1. NCBI lineage: Eukaryota > Metazoa > Arthropoda > Insecta > Diptera > Culicidae > Anopheles > Anopheles darlingi. The sequence goes on along the minus strand of NC_064874.1, from coordinate 5,149,101 downwards.
CAATTTTCTCTCTCACACACATACACCTTTCTCTCGTGTTTTCTAAATTTTCTCACGATTCCCTCACGATTAGTGCAAATAATTTTTCTCACCATGTTTTTCTCACCACGCACCGGTTACGATCTGCTCGGATCGGTTCGGTTGGCTGCTGATGATCAGTTCTCGGTGGTCGTTCTACCGCGGCGGTTCCTGCGGTGTGGCGTGCGTGTGCGATCGTGTTCATTCTAGCGGCCGGGCGGGGAGCGGCAAGGGTTCCGGGGACCCCATCGCATCGCACAGCAAAAACCACCAGCTCCAGAATTGATTGTGAGTTTAACACAACTACAGGGCTGCAGGCAAGCAGTGAACGAAAGGTGTGAAAAGTTTCCTAGCTCCCGAATCCGACCAGAGAGGTGTTAGTTAACCAGCCGTCCGGCCGTCACCCCTCGGTGGTTGGCTAAAGATAATTTTACTTTAGTGCCGAAGTGCAGAATATCCTTCAAATTCGTCAGCAACCGTGCGCCTCCATGCGTAATGCGTAACCGAACGAGCAAAAGGCTCGTGATGGTGGTGGCGACTGGTGCGGTGGAGTGTGTGTGTGTGTAATGGTGGTTCGGTGGTGGTTGGAAAAAGTGGTTGAGAATTAACACCTTTCACGGTGCGGTAATTGGTGCAGCCACAGTAGCACCCCCCGTCGTAGCGAATATTTTCGTTAGTGAGTGCGTGCCCGTTCGTAGGTGTGTGTGTGCGTGTTGGTGATTTGTTCTTGCTTCTCCCAGTGACGACGTGTGAGTGCGTGGCCCACTTTTCTGCGGCTAGTACAGAGTGAGAGAGATAGAGAGAAAGAAAGAGAGAGCGAAAGAGAGAGAGAGGGAGAGAGAGTGCTGAGCCGCATGAAGTGTGAGGGTTTCCCTATTCTTTCCTCGTTCACACACATTGATGTGCACGCAGCACCACCATCGATGAGTGAAGTTCGGCGTGAAATTCGTCGTGAAAATTGTCTTCGCCCGCGTGCGTGCGTGCGTGCGTGCGCTCTACACAGCACACACGTATGCACGCGTGCCTTGGTTTGCGTTTCCTTTAAATCGCTGCGATCGGAGCACGTGCACGGGTGTGTGCGTGTGGGCGGCCTTGGATCCTCTCGATCGCTGGGGGGACAGTCGGTGGGCATCGCTGTTGGTGACATTGCCGTAGCTAACCTCAAAATGATGAATGTGGAGCTCATGCGGATAATCGCTGTCACTTTCAATCCGGCGAACGGCTTGCAAGTCCATATCAACCCATCTACAGTGTTGCAAGGTTGCGAGTAGGAACGATGCGGTGAATCAGGCAACAAATGAACACGCCCGGTTCTAAACCCATGACCCACCACGACGATTAGTGGGTTAAAAATATTCCTTTTTTCCCTTCACCTCCACTACAGACGTGCACTGATCTGCTGACTGGTCGCGCATTGAACTCGTGCACAATTCGGCAAACATGCCACAAGGCGTGTTGCTCTCGCGTATCGCTGCATAGATTCGCACTCCGCAGCAGTGGTCCCAGCAGCAGCAGCAACATTCGCGGAGCATCGGAGGACAATCGCAGCAGCGCCCTCTATGCTTAGAGGGAAGTTGTGAATCAGATCCCGAGAGAAACCATAACCGAAGAGAGGGATATAGAGAGAGAGAGGAAGAGAGAGAGCATGAGAGAGGTGCATAGTAACTCTGTATGAGTCGGCGGAAAATGAGTGACGATCGTGAGTCGTAACGTAGTCGTCGTAGTTGTAACGTGAGCTACTCGCACGTTAATAGTTAATGATAATTCGGCCTCTCGGACCTCAGTTCCCGGCCAGAAGAGTCGAAGGTAGTATTGAGAAATATTAGGGATTTGGAAGAGCAAAACGATTACTGGATTATAGTCGATGTATTGGAGTATGTACAATCGAATACGTTATTGAGAAAAAAAGTACTAAAATGATAGAGAACCTTGCAGATACTGATACTACGACTGTCAGCGGCCACACAAGATTGCATACGAATAACGCTGCAGCTTGTTACAGTAGCATGTGTGTGACGGCGCGATAGCAACCGAGCCAGGTAGTCTGTGGCGGTATCAAACATCTTAATTAGCCAAGGCGAGGCGCATTCTGTACTGGCACTCTGCATACACACACACACACAGGGTTCATGCCCCTGGTTGTGTTTCGTTTTTTCTTTGCAAATCTAGAACGGCCATGTGGAAAAGGGAGGGGGGGGGGGGTTTGCCATCCCGCCTGAATCATCTAGCGACCACAAGTGACAAGACATGGGCTACAAGACTTCGCTCATAACATGGCACAACTATTTGTGTCCGAGAAGTCATTAGTCTCGTCTCGAATTTCCTGCCGCCCGCGGTTTACGTCGGCCGGTGGTGAGATCAGATTTAATGCTACTGCCGCGCGGCAACCTGGCGTTTGATTTGCCAAGCTGCCGGTAACTGGCAATGGCATGGCCGAAGTGGACGCGTACAGCACCGTGATCCGCGTGCGCGCGGGTTTGCCGGTGTTGAAATCGTGAAGGAGAACAACGCACTTGGCAGCAGAGCTTGTTCCTGCCAAACGGGTAGCCGATGCAACCGGCCGTGCTCCCGCACGGCAACTCCCGGACTCGTGATGCAGTGCTTCAAGAAGCGAAGAAACCGCCGATGAAAAAGCTGGTTGATTCCAATAGCTGTTTGTGAGGTCCACCTTCTGGCAGAAACCGGGTGGTAACGCGCGGGGCCCTGCGACACTGTTCAGGCAATTTATTAGGACTAAACCGTTTCCAATTTGTCCAAATGTTCGCCTGAGTGAGAATGACATGTTTGGCGAATCATTGCCAATGCAACCCAATGACGTTGGCCGCAACGGAAGTTACACGATACTGCAGCTCGTGCCCGAAGTCACAAGATGGTGCAGAGCCGGCCTTTGCAGGGATGCTTGTGCAATCTACGTACGCCATGGCCACGTAGTCTTCTGTTTTGGTGAAATAATTGGACTCGGCATCTCGGTAATTCGGGGACAATAACCGTACTAGCTTGCAGGGATTAAGCTTGTCGTGCATGTGGGTGCATTGTTTGTAGCTAACGAGACTTTCGCTGTCGAGATCCTCGAACCTGCGTTCGGTTAAGGTATTCAGACCGAATTCCACAAGTCAACCCGCGGTACAGTTGGGGGCAGTCTTGCGGACTTAAGAATTTGCCAAACATAACAAACTGTAAGTGGGATACGGGGTAGCAGGCGTAAGGCGATGCAGCGCATTGGTTTTGCACCGGATGTTGGGTGCGTTTGGAGCGCGCGTGCAAGTGGCGTAAGCCCCACGGGGCAGGTAAATTGTGCAACGCCCGGTTGCCGTAAGTCATGCTGCGATGCGGATTATCCGATGGATGCGAGGCAAATGGTTAATGAGAGTTTGGTAAATGGCTCGTATCTCTGTCGCGGTTGAAGGGCGCGCGCGCGCGCACACGCCGGATCCCGACGAGATCATGGATCATCTTAGCTCATCTCGGTGTGTTGTGTTGTGGTTTCTTCAGTGATTTAGTACCCGCCACTGTGCATGCGGCAGCGTGATTACCATCAGAGTGCGACGATGGCGGTAGTGGTAGCGATAGTGTGTAACCGATAGGTTGCTTGTTAAGTGCGGATTTCGGACCTCGCAACCGTCATGCGTGGTGTGGGTACGCAAGGTGCGCCAGCTTCCAGTGTTTTCGTGAATTCCGCCACCGAATACCGTTAGAGCGAGCGACCGTCGAGATTGCGAGAGAGCTTCGACGATGGGAGATTGTGGTGGACGGGCGGGGAACAGCAACTCATCGCCACTAATCGTTACGCCGTCGGCCGCAGTGGTGGCACCTAGCACCAAGCATACAGCCAGCGGTGGTGGGTCAGGTGTTGAGCATATCGAGTGTCCATTGTGCTGGAAGTTGCCGCGGGATCCAAGCCACTGCCCCAACTGTGCCCGCCAATACTGCCTGCAGTGCATTACCAAGTGGTTCGGCTCGAAGCGGGCGCACGGTGGAGCCGTCGAGTGTCCGAACTGTGAGGCGAAGCTATCGCTGGATAGTTTGGTACAATGTTCCGATGATCTAGATGATGGACAGAGCGTATCGAATGGTGTACAGAATGGTGGCGTTGAGTTGATAACGCCTAATGGACATGAGGATGATGCGAAGCGAGTAGTACCCTTGCCCGGTTCCAAGGTTGCCGATCCTGATGAGGTGATCCGTTCCAAAGTGAACGGCGTGACGGTGGCGCCAGTTGAAACTGGCACGCTACGGGTTGTGGTAAAAGTGCTCGAGAGTGAAGTGAAACCCTCGTCATCGTCATCGTCGTCGTCGTCGTCGTCGCCATCGTCATCGCCTGGCGAAGCAGCACTACATACACCCGTAGCAAATGGTTGCGGGTCGGAGAAGATGCTCCACGGACCGGTTAATGGCAAACAGCACGGCAAACGGAAGGATCGATCTCAGGTAAATGCGATACCGAACGGAAGTCCAGCAAGTCCTCCAACCGAGAAGCTCCTTGATACGGATGTAGTGAAGAAGGAAAATGCTCCGGGTGAGAATGGACGTATTAAAGTGAAAACGTTGGTACCCGGTGCAATCTGTAATGGAGTTCACTTAGAAGAACCTCCATCCTTGGGTGCCGCCAACCAGCCAACGACGACCGAGAATGGCTTCAAACATGGACAATCCAACGGCAAGGGACGTAGGGTGCGGTTCGAAGAACCGAAAACCCCACGGAAGAACGGTTATCGCAAGCGAGAGGATGAACTGGAGGATGGCAAAACTGAGTCCGTCAGCTCCACTGTCAAAGAGTTGTCTCTTCCGGTTCAGCCACGGGATGATCCAGCAATAATCGCTGAGCTGCCACGACAGAATGGTGCTTCGATCGTGGAAACAAACGCCCTGTGCAATGGAGACAATCTGTGCACGATCCACGCACTGCCGGTGCTGTTCTTCTGCCTTTCCTGCAACGGTTGCATCTGCGAGACCTGCGCGCTGCACGATGACACGCATGCCGAGCATACGTTCAAAAAGATCACCACCATGTACGACAGTAAGGTGGAAAAGATCCAGCACGAGTTCGGTGGCATCAAGGAGTATCTGGCCGATGTTGGGTTGGTGCTGCGGGCGATCGAACAGAACATTGACTGGGTGCGTGGCTCGAAGGCTCGCAAACTGCAGGAGCTCAGCCAGCTGTTGCACACTGAGGCGGAGAATATCGAGCGGCAGATACAGGCCAAGCTGACACTATTGCAGCGCCAGAAGGATGCGGTATCGGCCGAGATTGCACGCGTCACCGGTGCCTACCGGCGGCTGGAGAGTGAGCTAAAGACATGCCCCAAACCGGAGTTGCTATTCAAGGATGACGATTTTCTCCAGCGCTGTAGCAGGCTGATCGAGGCACCCGTTGCCAAGAACTTTCGTCACGAACATGTTCCTGTCGACCTGGATTGGTGAGTAGCCGGTTATCTCTCTTGTGCTCGTCGTGGAGTTTCATTTGAGGAATTTTCCCATTTTTGTTACAGTGAGTTCGTCCCGGAGTTTCGCTCGGAAGTGTTTGTCGTGAAGAACTACCATGCGATCGAGCCAATGGACGAGTGTCGGACGTCGGATGTATTACGCGATGTGGTGGGCTTCGGGTGGCGCTTGCACATCTGGAAAAGCGATCACCTATCGGTAACGCTCATTATGACGGATGGCATTGACGGAAGGTTCGTAGAGGGTGAGGCTTCCAGGATTTACGACGGATCACTCTAATTAATCATGTTGTGTCCATGCCCACAGATACGAGTACTGCATCGAACTGATGCACGACGACCCTGCCAAAGCCATTCGACTCACGCAGGTCGACCATTTTGAGCTACATCAAACGGGCCCGGTGCATGATTTGATCGAAAATGAGCAGCTCGAGGTGGAGGGGTTCCTGAGTGAGCTGGACGACTCGCTGCAGATCAAGTTCTCCGTCCGTCCACCGACAATCGTCATGGTTAGCCGCTACCAGCAGGAATTTATCGACCGATTCATGAAGAACAATATCAAGTGAGTGTGTATGGCTTACCTTTGAATATCCATCGCTTAGAACCAAGCCACTCTTTTACATGTTTAATTATCCGGCACTATAATGAAGTGGAGTTGATTTCGTGAAGATGATTCTTTCAGTGTTTGCAACCCACCGCTTCGTCTTCCAGAGTCTTAGGACATGTTTTTTTTCCAAATCACTGTCGATACCGTAGCTCCATCTCAATCGGGGTCTATCACACCGTCTCTGCCCATCGGGAAGGTACTAAAAGATATCAAAACCTTTTTTTCATTTACTTTGAGCACTTGCAATAAACACACTAACATCGATTCGTACGACAATCGAAATGGAACTGTTGGAAACGCTTCTCAAATCGCATAGATTACTAGATGCACTGAAACGGTAGAACGCATTCCATTGAAGCGGTAGCTAGGCCTACTACTACCGGTGCTGCCGTTGCTACTGCTAGCCATTTCGGCTATGCCGGAAACTAATTATCCAATTAGTCCGGTACGGTGATGCCGATGTATAAATGACCGGCCACTTTGCGATCTTCCACATTTGCCAGTCGCATTCCGCGTACATATACCAGACGCCAGGAAATGTATCGCCTAGCACCCGGATTACGGTTACTCTCTTGTCACTACACCACCACCTTCCCCCTGCGGATGGCTGCTCGGCGGGATCTTATTAGTGAAGTGCTCTAGTGCTCTTCTCTCCTCCAGGCGGGAATGCCCCTTGCCGTGCCCTCTAAAGACCAGCTGCATAGTTTCGCTTCTGACACGATCTTAAAATGAATCTCTCGGAACGCCGTGCGTCGCTGCGGTCGCCTGTTGCGCCCTAGTGAGCATGAGGAAAGCGAAAAACCATCACCAATCAGAACGATCTCTACTGGTTGAAATTTACGCGAAAGTAGCACCCCAGATCAATCACGAGCAATTTTAATTGGTCACCTCGGATGCTACGACTCCTCTGCACACTACCAGCACCGACGCCACCGCCAGCGGACGCCCAGTCCCACGGATTCGGATGGTGAGCAATGCGGTCTCGGGCCGGCGATGTTCCGATGAGCAGGCATATAGATGTCTGCTACTTGTAGGGTAAAAATAGTTTTCAAATCCCATCGTACCCCGCACGGCCATACCAGCTTAAGCAGCTCTGTTCGGTCATTTGGCCAGGCCTTCCGTTGGAGTAGGAGCGTTACTAAGGGAATCACGTGCGCTGCATCACGTGGGAGTTCCGCGTACGATGAATGATGATGCACCGTGCAGCAGGATGCCGCTCCGTTCTAGAGAACTTTATCTGTTTTGCGAGCAAAAGTAATTGAAGTCACGCGGGGCAACATATCAATTTAATGTAACGCTAATTATCATGCGTGTCACAGCCAACAGTGCACCCATTGTTGCACCTGTGCTCACAAATGGCAATAGAGGTGGACTCTAACGTGCTGGCTAAATGTGTTTCCCGACCAGACCGGCCGCGGTCGCAACGCTATAGGCAGCTCTTGGGATCAAAAAGGGGTGGACGTTACGCGGTGGCGTTGTGACGTTCATTTGCGCCATGACTATGCCGCCGTCCTCGCCACCATCGTCGCCACAGATCGCGTTGACGTGCGTTGTTGGCGTGAAGTCAATTAGCGCATACTGGGCCACCCTGGGCGGTTGTCTGCGACGAAATGTGACCAAGAGGCAGCAGCAGCAGCAGCAGCAGCACCACAGAGCAGAGGGCCTTACGTCTGTGCCAGAACGTAACGAACAATGTGAAGCGTCACGAAACAACTGCCGCTGTTGCCGTTGTGTCCGAAGATGATCAAAGAACTTTTGCGCAATTTGAATATGATTAGTTCAAGAGATTAACGGTGCTTATTGAAAAACTACTAAACGAGCTATCGGAGCATCTGGCAGAGTTACAATGTTATGGTGCAACAACAACAACACGTAGGCTCCATATCGTCACGTGATTCACGATGGAAGGCGAAGCAATCAAAGTAAAATAAATTCTTTTTCGTAAAAATACATTCGCCCGTCCGTTCCCCACCCTGTTGCATACTGCATTATGAGCTGCAGCTGTAAATCATATTTCAACTCACTGCTAGCCAAAAAGGTGGGCTTACTTCACGCACCAAAAAGCCGCCAAGTCACCTATATGATGAAGGTGAGCTCAAAGGGATTAAGAAGGCTACAATCATTTGATACATCCCACCGCCCCAGGCCCTGCAAAGGCCTTTTCGTGCGCTTTCTCTCGCCTCCACCCGGTACTGTTACGTGCTGTGCTTTTGAAATGTTGTTGGTAAGACTCAATGATAGATGCTTGGCTTTCGCTGCGGACCACGTTGCGCCCCTCGTCGTGCGTCTTCAGCTGATGATGCCCGTCAGCAGTCAGTGGAAGGAGTGCGTTTTAAATGGTGTGTTAATTATGTTTTATTTACACTGTATTCGAGGGACCATCGTGTCGCTCCCGTTACCGCATGCTGCCACCGTGACACAAACACACACACACACTCACAGACAGGGAGCAGCAGGCGGTGCAGTAGCAGCTGATGAGATGGGTGTTGATATTTCGGGGTGGATCTGCCTTCCTTCTGGCGAGGATGATGTTGCTTGCGCCGCGTTTGATGAATGTTTGTTGCTTTATTTTTAATTGCATTCTGGCTGGCCGAATATCGCCTGGCCTGTGAGGGAAGGGAGAGGGGAATATTTAATAGAACTTCTGCTGCCGCAAGATGTCACCTCGGGGTGCCTCATGAAGAAGCACAATCCCTGAGTTACGCAAAACACTTTGCATCATTTAAAAAGCAACACTTGATCTCCGTTACTTAACTCAAAGCGATAGGCAGCAAGGATTCGCTTTGCACAGCAGGTTGTGGTTGCGAGAAACGTCAGGTTTCTTCTTTGACACATGCGTAACGAACCGCACAGAGGGCCCACGGTGAAAGCGTCCTAGACCCCACAGGGGTCAAACAACGCCCCCGGTTGCACACGCCGGTGAACGACAAGCTGCTACGCTTGTATCGAGCTACTACTAGTTTGTTTGCACAAAATCGAAAACCAAATCCACCGCACGCACGAGCTTCGATTGTGTGTTGCAAATTTCAACCATT
>NC_064874.1:5127500-5130000 GCF_943734745.1 Anopheles darlingi | reverse complement strand
CATGATCTTGATCGCGTAGTCGGCATCCTCTTCACCCAGGAACTCCACGAATCCGTAACCCTGGTGCATCTGCGTGACGCGATCCTTCGGCATGTGAACATTCACGACGGGGCCGCTCTGCACGAACAGCTCCCAGAGCAGCGTTTCGGTGGCTTTGTCATCCAAACCGCCGACGTAAATCGTGGCATCTGCAACGAAAAGTACAACAGCCAAACATTAACCACTGTCTAGGGTCACTACTGAGCATGTTTCCAGCACAAAATTCACCAAGCTTACTGCAATTTAAAGAGAAAATTACCTTGATTTCGTTCCGCAATCGGACCGGCGGCCATCGTGCTCACTTTTTGTTTACCAGTTTGACGTTTGTGAGCGTCCCCGTGCTGTCAAAATGACGGCGTACCGGATTGAGCTACTTTGAGCAAAAGCGCGGGAAGCGCGATCGGTTTGTGTTGTGGTTGAACGGATGTTCGGTTATTTTGTGCCGTCGAAATGGTGAATTTTAAACCAGAAAAGGATCTGCAGCCACCGAATAGTGGAGAGGAGTTTGCGTTTCCCTTTCCGCCGTACGAGATACAGTTAGATTTTATGAAATCCCTTTACGGAGTGCTGCAGAGCGGCGGAATCGGTATCTTCGAGAGCCCCACCGGAACGGGTAAATCGCTCAGCTTAACCTGCGGCTCGTTGACCTGGTTGAAAGATTTTGAACGTTTGCTGGAAGAAGAACTGGGTAGCAAAATCGCCCAGTTGCGAACAGAAATCGCGGCTTTGGAGAAGGAGAATGAGGTGGCCAGCGATTGGATTACAGGCCAATACAACGCGATGGGGCAACGGAAGGAACTCGGAGAGCTCTTGCTCTGCAAAACGGCTCTAGAGGAATACAAAAAGCGCTTGCAGGCTATGAAGGAAAAGGCCACCGTGCTGAAGAAACGCTGGAGTACGGCAAAGGATGGGGATGGTGCGTTAAAGACAGAACCCTGGCAACAGGACGTTATAGCTGATGAGGATGAGTTTCTGATAGCGGACGACAGTGATAGTGATGATAGTGGTGATGAACGCCGCGAGTCCGAAAAGGAACCCGATCGATACCGGCCTGTGCAGATTGTATTTTGTAGCCGAACGCACTCCCAACTATCGCAGGTGGTGGGAGAAGTGAAAGGCACCCAGCATGCCAAAGAACTGCGCCTGGCATCGTTGGCGTCACGCCAGAGTCTCTGCATCAATCCTGATGTGCGCAAACTTAAAAGCAACACGCTAATCAACGAGCGTTGCCTGGAACTGTTGAAGAAAGGCGGCAAAGGTAAAGCGGGCACCGAAGGAGGAGAGGAGAACAGTGGAACTAAGAAGCGTCGGAAAATCGCACAGAGTTGTCCTTACTACAATCAACGCGCGATCGAAGGACTGAAGAATGGAACCCTTTTCGAGGTGCCAGATATTGAGGATCTGGTGAAGGCTGGCAAACGAGAGAAGGCCTGTCCGTATTACGCTTCGCGAGCTGCCGTACCCGATGCACAGCTCTTGATGGTTCCATATCAATTGATTTTACATCGTCGTACACGCCAACAGTCTGGTATCGATCTCCATGGTTCGATCCTGATTATCGACGAAGCGCACAATCTGCTCGACACGATTGCTGCGATTCACAGCCAGGAGTTGACCCACGAACAGTTACAGCAAGTGAAGATGCAACTAGCAGCATATAAAGCACGCTACTTTGCACGATTTTCCACCAAAAATTTGCTTCGTATCAATCAGTTAATCTTTATAGCGACAAGATTAGGGAAACTGCTTTCCCCAGATGTAAAACAGAATGCAGCCTCAGAACAGAGCACGGGCACCAATGTACGATCATCACGAATGATCCAAACTCAAGATCTGCTGCTTGAGACAGACACTTTCAATCTGGATTTCACAGAAATAATTGCGTTCTGTGAACGCTCACGTATAGCCCAGAAGGTGCATGGGTTCGCTCAAAGCGCACCACCAGAAATATTGGCACAAAGTGCTGCACCGGCCATCAATCGGCCGAAGGTAGGCAGCACCTCAAAAGAGGTTACAAGTTCAATGAAATCACTCTTGAAATCATTGGAAGAGAAACAAAAGCAAAAGAAGCTACAATCTCAGAAGAAATTACGTGAAAGGCGATCGGAAAATAAAGCATCGGAACAGGAAAATGTAAAAGAATCTCCACAGAAAATGGTGTCCAACGTCATTCGTCCGTTGATCAATTTCATCGAATGCCTCATCGAAGGAAACAGCGGAGATGGGCGTGTGTTGCTAAGCTACAACGCAAAGGAACCCGTCCAATCGAGCATGAAATTCCTTCTGCTGAACCCGGGTGCTAGATTTGAAGAGATTGTGCAAAGTTGCCGATCGGTAAGTGCAATCGGGGCATGTGGTGACGTTGGGAAAGATTAATGATAGTAAGTTTTTCCATCATACAGGTCGTGTTGGCAGGTGGAACAATGAAACCGACAGAGGAATTGACGGAGCAAGTGTTTCA
>NC_064874.1:5115000-5120000 GCF_943734745.1 Anopheles darlingi | reverse complement strand
GGTGAATCAAGCAGGAAATTGGTTGGCTCCGTGGGGGACAGCTTGCAGTAGCCGGGTGGAAGTAGCACCCCAGAGTCTTGCTTCGTGAAGCTGTCCAATGCTGGTGATGAGGAGGAAGCCGCCGCCGTAGTACCGGACACCGATTTTAAACACTCAGAGTACTTGATCTCTCCTTCGCCCTGTCCTTGATCGACGTAATTCAGATCGCTCAGATACTTAGTGTTTGATGAGCCAGTATTGCTGCTGCTGCTGCTACCACCGTTGGTCGTGCCATTGAGTTCGGGTAGGTTAGCCAGCAGTGGAAGTGGTTGGTAACCCTTCTGGTGCACACACTTGGGACCATGGGCCTGCAGCACTTCCAGCAACTTCCGACGTTCCGATTCCAGCTTGCTAACTTGCGATTTCAGGTCCTTGTTCTGGGCATCGAGCGTTTCCGATTCATTGATGAGATTGACCGTCCGCTCGCGCTTCTTCATGCGGCACTTGGTGGCGGCGATTTTGTTCCTTTCCCGACGTCGCCGGCGTCGATCTTCGTCCTCGGGTGTAAGCTGTGGAAAGAGGAAGAAGCAACGCAATATGGGAATTTCAGTCAATACAGTGATAACAGCACTATTGACCATGGCCATGAAGGGGTGAAGAAAACGAGAGTGGAGGGCGCGGAATACTTACTGCAGCGGTCGAGCGAGGGCTCGATTTGGAGTCCATATCGTCATCACTGGATTCCCGTTGGTCCGTTCCGGATGGTTCACGTCGCCGGCACACCTTGGTTAGCGGTGTGCTGGATTCATTGCCGTCGCTCGAATCTCCACCACTGAACTTCCGTTTGTTCTGGATCAGCAACTTTACGCCTTCCTTTATTAATTGCGAGCGGGTCTGGAATAGATAAGAGCACGAGAAAACCATTGACGCTCGGTGTCGAGTATGACAATCCCAGTAGGCTGTGGAGTGCGAAAGTGCACGTTTCAAACTGAAACACGGTCCTTCATTTTCACTTCTCCAAAACACCTTAAAACATGGCTTTTTAACATTCCAAACGGTTTCATTTTTCATTCATTTAATTAAAAAATTCCATAAACAACCTAACCCTAACCCTAAATGACGGCAAAAACGCAGTGGCCTCTGGCCACTCAACAATGTCCCTCTGTCACGCAGCCGATCGGCCGAGCTTCTTCAGTAAAATTTAATTTGCTAAGTGACACCGACCCGGCCACATGGTGCGAACGGCGAGAGGCCATTACGCGGTCGGCACGATATCGTGCAAATCGTTTTCGTTTAACCGCTCCACATTCTTTCGTATGATTTCGTCGTGCTGCGTCGTACCGTGTGTTAGCGGGGAAGGTTTGAATGGCGGGGTATGATTGAGAAAGAGACAAATGAAACGGAATACTAACGAAAAATGTGAGGAATTTCGAGTTTACTTGGTGGAAAAAGGAAGAACCCGCGGTGGGGGGGGGGGGGGGACGTAATGGCGGGTATAGTTTCTTCGCTTCTTCGCTACTGCTCCGGGGGAGGGGTGGAAGGGGTTAATAAAATCGCGCGCTCGTGAGTGTAATGGTAGGATGCTCGCGAGGTGTCACTTACGGCCGTTCTTAATAAGCAATTGAGGCATTGCGGGACCGAAGACGACGGAGAATCGTTTGCAAAGTAGAGTTTATCGGCATTGGTTTTCGTATTTTTAGTCCGCACGCCATCAATACGCCTGAGTCACGCCAAGGACGAATTAGGGCTGAAGCTGGTGCCGATAAGGATTTCAAAAAATACAGAAACTCGAGTATTGCTAACGAAAGGTTCTCAGAACGGGGATTTATGGCGATGGAATTAATTTCTTGTTTTCTCTAATTGCTCCAACACTCAACAAATTCGTTGTTGGCCGCATGATTGGGCACCCGTCGACGATGATTAGTCGTCCCCGGTGAGCACTACGGCACGTTCCGTTGCACACATAAAAATGTGCCAAAACAGAGTCCAGAGTCAACATAATTGAGCGTCAGGCTCAGCTGCCGCAGTAGCCACCGAGGCCCAGGTCATGAATTTCAATTTTTCACCATTCACTGCAGCTTGTGGGCTTTCGCTTGGATCTGTTGCTTGGATCTGATCAAGCGAAGATCATGTCCGGAGGTGTCCGCGGGCGTACAATGGAGCTCATAATGTTTTTGCGCGAAGCAGGGGGGTTCACCCGCACCCGTACCCGCACTGTCCACCATCATTTGCTGTCTCTTGTCATTATCTTGCCTGTTTCGGTGCCATCTCAGGGTGTCGTGCGGCATACGCTGCACGAGGGGTTAAAATGTTCAAATTTCTCCAACGCCAATTTCGGTTTCCATTTCTCGACAACCTCTGGAAGGGGGGAAGGGGTGAGGTGTAAAGGAGTTGAATGGAATGGGATGGAAAAATGGATTCAAATATATCACTGTGCGCTCCGGGGACAATCAAGATCGGATCGGGAGTTTTCTCTCTCTCTCTCTTTCTCCGGGGGAATCGAGCCTCCCCTGAGAGGATGCTGGTCTCGTGTGTGAGAGATGATGGATCCGGACGTATGTTTGGTCTTCAGCACCCCAACACCAGAAACTACAAACCCAGCACAGCACAGCATTACTTTCGAAATTGCTTCTTCATTTCATGCCGTTTTCTGGTGCCCTCTTCGGCTCTCGCTTTTTTGATATTTTGTATGCAAATGCGCCGTTTGCTGCGGCAAAAGGGGCGCGCAAGTGAGCAGCGGAACGTGACTTGGGGCCACAAATGCGAGTGGGGCTGGGGGGTCCTCTTGGTGATTGTCCTCCACGCACGCATGGTTCGCGGATGGTCCGCGGTGGGATGTCAAGTACGACGAGAGGCGAGAGCTTCTTCTACCATCTCTTCTCTACCGCGAAGTGATTCGGTGCTGTGGCCAGCTCCAACGCACCAGTGTATAATGCCGCATTGTGGGCGTCGTATTTGGTGCGCCCCGAAGTCCCGGTCTTCGGTGGCGACCGTCGTCGTCGTCGTCGTCGTTGTGGTCGTCTCAGTCGGTCGTGTCAATCAGTGTTTCCCCGGTTGAGGAAGAAAAGGGGGGGAGAGCAAAGAAGTCGGGTCCAAGATGAAAAGTAAATACGATCGCGGATGAATGACCTCCGGGAAGCGAGTGGAACCGGGAGCGCAGCGGAACAGGAAGTGGTGCCAAAAGGAACCAAATCCGAAACCGAAATCGGCGATCGTATGGCATCCAAGTGTGTGTGTGCGTATGTACGGCTCACACTGAGACCCCAAACACCACCAGAAGGTGCGATCTGGATGAGCCACACGACGAACGCCAACTTCGGTCAGCTCAAGATCATAAATTGCGTATGAAGCCACGCTCTATGTTCGCTTCTGGGTGAAGTGCAATCAAAGGATCTTGCATTTTTTTTGGGGCGCTGGAGGCACCCTGGTGTGTAACGAATTGGTTCCTGCAGTTACCTTATCGCAACCGTAACGCATTCAACCATCTGGTGGGGACCGGAGTCACGATTGTGCTTACAATACAACCGTCAGAAAGCATCTTCATTAAGATGGCCGTCGGTTCTTGGACAGTGAGTGTGCACATGCTACTACTCTTGACACAAAAGAGGAGAGAAAAGATCGAATCGAAACCAACCGTCGACCTTCTGCTAGTCGCAGCAAGAGGCCGGGGCATGCTTGAGCGCGAATATTTGAATAATAAATTATGCTAAAATGCTTAACTCGCGGCTGATTAATCGGCGTCCCATTGGGTATGATTTGCTGTCCATAATGATCATTATTAGTGGCCGAATGTGAAACAAATTGATCATAGCGCCTCTTCATAGCCTACTGCGGTTGATTGGGGGCTATTGAAAGGATCTCGTCGGTTCGGACGAACAACGCAGCCGAGAGAGGATGTTTCGTGGTTTTTCTAGCTCAAAGCAAGCCAGGCTGATTTGTCTGACAAATGGCGAAGCTCTGTGCGTGCGTGCGTGCGTGCGTGCGTGTGTGCTCGCGTGCGTGTTTGAGCTGAGAAACCCACATAACCAACACTGAACAGAGGAGTCCATTTCGGTAAAAGCAAATAAAATGGATGATTATTCAGATGAAATGCAAATATTTTTTTTCCAAAGAATTGAGAAGCAATCATCCTGCTGTAGATCATTCATATGCGTAGGCCACGGTAGAGGTCAAAGTCGATTGGGGCTTACGATTTGTTTCGATATTAAGCAGCACTGTAAACTGTACTTCTACAGCTTTGAGTAACTTTTGCAATTCTTCTCAATATTTGTACATTCTTCCTTCACGTCAGTGCGAGTAGTACGTCGGGCACTTTCTCAAATGACATGAGTGGGCGCCAGTGTGCGTTCCAGGCACCAGAATTGAGCTGATCTGTGCCAATTTCCAGCTTGTGTGCTACTTAAAGCAACAATTCCGTCTTAAACTTCGCCTCCCTTCCCGCGGCGCATTCCTCTGGCGGATCTCGACGCTCTGCGATAACTGTTTTCTGTTTTATTGAGAGCCAGCGGTATACAGACGGAACCGACGTTCTGGCGAGGACATGCAAATTACGATGCGATTTTTGGAAACTTTTAGACGACCCAAGAATGTCAGTGAAACTGTGGAGCCAGTGTTCATTTACCTGCTGTACGCTCGGCGTCTTGCGAGTTTGGTGGAAGTGCTGCGAATGCTGCTGGTGCTGATGGTGCTGACTAGCCGGTGAGTCCAGCGGAGAGTCCGAGCTGTTGGAATGCGTGTCGTTCAGTGATGTCTGCCAAGTGAGGCCAAGAGAAAGAAATGCAAAGAATTAGTTGCTAGTCGCTAATTTATGAAGAGAAATCAAATACTTCTTCGCTGATCTACAAAATGGTCCCGCGACTTCACCTTCACCCGTGGAATGTCAACGCTAACGAGCCGAATCTGTCACTGGGCGACGTAGCTCACGGACCAAGAACACCTCCCAACTTCCAATAAACGGTCCGACCACATTTTATGGAAATGATCTCGAGTGGTGACGAGAGGTTCGTGCGAGAAATTATTAA
>NC_064874.1:5105000-5107500 GCF_943734745.1 Anopheles darlingi | reverse complement strand
CGGTGTTCATTCACACTTCCGTTTCCGATCCGTTGAGCCCTTGCTTCGGTTTCGATGTATCTTATGGTGTTTCGTTGTTTCTCAATTTTTTTTCATTTCCGTACCGTATAGAGAGAGAGGGAGAGAGAGCAAAGAATTCTTGCAAATGCATTCTTTATTGGCGCTTCTGCAACCACCTGTAATGGGTGCGTGTGTGTACTGACCTCAAACGATTATTGCAAAAAAAAAGGAGTGTGCTGATGCACACAGCAGCGCGTGGGAGGAGGCAGGAGCAGATCGCACCTGCGTTGTGACACCCGAAGACGAACAGCCTAGCGAGGGACCAAAAACCCCATCCATTACGCGTCCATTCTGTTGCATTTTTCTGCTTCGAGAATGAAACCAAAAAGAACAATAAAAAATAAGCAACTCGTAAACCGAAGAACTTGGTACCAAGCATTCGCGTTTGTGTCCAATTCGCCGGTGGTCGTGGTCGTGTACCGCCCCTCCGTGCGCCCTACGAGCGATCGCGGAGGAGATGAATATGTAAATTCCAATATGAACAAAGCATTTTATTGCGCCAGAAAGAAAAATATACGCGCCATCCTGCCACCACCCCTTTCCGGCATGTATTGCGCGCATCTGGCGCATATTATATCACCCACAGACGCACACACATGCAGATACTCGTCACACTAAAATGGAGAGAAAGAGGAAGAAGAGGAAGACAACAGTCCTCTTGTGCCATCTACGTGGCGCTGTGGCGCTATGCTGGGTGGCGTCTCGTGCTGCCAGTGTCCCCCTTCCCCTCCTCCCTGGCAACCGGGCCACACCGACTGACTAACTGACTGACTGACTGGCTATTGGAGTCGACATGAACGCGGCATGCATGGCGCAAGGCGAGTGAGTGCTCATAATTTAGATGGTGATCGCGTGCCTTCCATCAAAACCCGCGCACCGACGCCGGTACGCCGCATTGTTTTGTGACATTTCTCCTACCGAGGCAGGAGCAGAAGAAAGAAAGAGTAGCAGACGCGGGTCATCTTGCGGGCCGCCGTTTTTTTTTTTATTCATTTTCGCAGGATATGAAGACAACTTTTATGATTACTTCTTAAAGTTTTATAGGCCGTTGCCGTTGCCGGGCGGCCGTGCAGCAACTATAGAACCATCATTGGCGTCTGCGCGGAGTGTGTGCTTCTTCCAGGAGATGGTGTTCTCCTTTGTTCACGAGCAGACAGACTCTCCGTGCGACATCCAATAATGTTTACGAGCGCATTCCTGATCCCCCGTCCTCTCCGCGTTTCGAGGAATTGAAGCTTGGAGTGTGTTGGAGTGCGGAAGCTGATGTGTGTAGTAGAGTGCTGGGTAGTGCGAGATGTTTATTGCTTCAAGTTTGCATGAACGTTGTTTCAAACTTTTTATTTGCACAAATGGTCTTAGCTACGTAATGGTGTAGTTTATGCTACCTACTGCTCGGCAACATAAGTGCATTAAATGGATTTAAAATTATTTCACAATCAAATTCATCATCTGGTGCACCAAGGTAACTGACAAATGGAGGATGTGCGAGTGTCAAAAACCCCCTCTTGTCAGGGTTGCTTCGATGGACGTAACTTTGAGGTAACCTTTCAAAAACTGCATCCCCCCCCGAAACGAGACGACAGAAGCCAATCACTTTTGCTTACATCCCAGTGACCGGTGGCACTAATCAATTTGCTATCGCGAGAGGATAAAAAGTCCTTTGAGGAAGAAAACAGGAAAAAAATACCCTTCCCCACCGGCCATTACACTGGCGAGCCGCAATTTGTTTGCCTACCTCATGCACCGTCCCGCTAGCCTTGGGCGCGTAACAGCGCGAACGATTTGCATAATTTATGGCAGACGAGCCTGACGATATTTGACAATGGAGCTCCGGTAGAGGCTGCCCAATTAGCACCACACAACGATGCCGGCTGTGATGTGCGCAGTGTTTTCCTAATTAACAAAACATTAAGTAAAGTAGCAGCGACAAACACACACACACACACACACAGAGTTGAAGTTGAGGAACAGAGACGATCGCTTATCAGAGGACGTTCAAGAACGACACTCGCCAATGCAGGAACCATTTTGAAGTGTTTCCTGCTGTAATGGCTGCTGGCGGGCACCTCATCACGATAAGGTTGAATGTCATCACCTCATCGGTGTGAACATTCACGGATTGGAAACTGATCGCCGGTTCACGATGTACCGATCACCGAGCGACACTTGCGTTCCGTGATAGGAGAATCGATACCATCTTTGGGATTTATGACATCCCCGTCTGGCCCGAGGGGTTTTCGATGGGCACCACCACATATTGGCAATCCTGAGCCCTGCGCTACCCGGGGGAAGCGAGAAGAAGATGTTCACCACTCGAGTGGTAGCCATGTTTGTGCTGACCAAACTCCAACTGGCGGCACCTTTTGTGCCAAAATGGTTTACTCTCCAGCTCCCCCGACCCGACCGGAAGCTGCTTCGCACACACACACAGACACGAAGC
>NC_064874.1:5100000-5102500 GCF_943734745.1 Anopheles darlingi | reverse complement strand
ATAAATGTGTAGCAGGATGATTAATAATCCCGGGCTCTCCGGGCACTCGCTCTGTCAACCCACTGGATGGCGAAGAACGCCCGCGGAAGACGGAAACTGCAGGCGATCGACGTCAAGGGAGGAAACTTGTGGAGAAAGATGGATTTGGAACAACATAACGTCAACATCTCCAAACCAGTTTGATCGACAGCCGACGCTCGACGCGGGCAGTGATCGAGAGTTGAAAGTATCATGGAAATCGAGCGGCGGCCGGAAAGTGTGTGTGAAATGATCGCGAATTCATGATCGCGTCTCAGACACCGATTAAAAGGATACTTAGTAGTGAGGTGCGTGTGTGTGTGTGTGCCTGGGTGTTTTTGCCAAATTGCTAGAGATTATCGTAAATCTTCAGCCTTTACGATCTCGAGTGGCCGAAGGACCATGAAATGAAGCAGAGCAGGCGCGTTGCCCGATGCGATGTACGGTCGTGCTGCCCGGAATCGAGTAGGCGGCGAGTCCGATGTTTTTAATGATCGATTGGAAGCCCATAATTTGCGTAACATGAGCGTTACGATTGACAAAATCGGAAATAAACGGTGGCCGGCCGGTTCACGTTCCGCTAGCTGCGGGACCAAAGAGATTTGAATAAATTTTGTTGCTTAAAATTAATCGAAAAGCAATACTCCACCCAGAACCCAGATGGTCTTTCGGCACACTTTTGTGTGGTGCGATGATGCGCAGCCTGCCAAGACGGCAAAAAGTTATGCATCCCACGGAACGGCTCTTCAATATCGAGATTTGCCGCAGCGCAAATCTCTGTGTGTGTGTCCTACGTGGAAACCAAAAATCCAAAAATCGATGATAAATGAACTGCAGGAGCTGCTCGAGGTTTCATCTTGTTTTGTTCCGGGTTGTGGACTGTGACTGCGGATTGCGCCGGAGGGTCTCCTCAGCAGCAGCAGCAGCACAAAATGGAAGACCGTAACGCCAACAGAAAGCCGAGAAACTGCGCAAACACGGCAAGTTAAACAACCGAAAATCCAACAGAACAACAGCGAATCAAGAGGAGGAAGCTCGGATTTTTTTTTGTTTGAGGAGGTTTCCGACTCGCGCGACGAAACCCCTCGAGAGAGATTTCAAGATGCTGATGTTCGGTCCCTGCCCGGCGTCATTGGTTTCGACTCGTTTTCCTCGATACCGCCGCGTGTGACCTTGGGACCAGGCGCAACGATTTTTGGAGAGATGGTGGACATGTGGCCAACACCCGACACTGTTGCCGCTGGGAAAACCCCGTAATCGAACACTGACCAGGCCATGTGGATGAGCCGCGAACCTACACACACACACGCACACACACATCATCGTCATCAGCATCGAGCGTGTGTTGCAATAAGAAGGAAACCTGCTGCTGTTGCCCGGGGACGCTGGTTGGCTTGAACGGAAGCCGGACAGTTTCATAACCGGCGTCCACGTCGACCGACGAAAAGATGGTCGCGGTTCTACTGGCGGCAGCCAGAAGTCCACGGTCAGAACAAACAAATAAAGGAAACGTCTGGTGTGGTTATGAGATGGCGATTTCGGGTGATATCTCGAAATAGCGCTATCCTTTCGTGGCAATGGAAATGGGGGGAGGCGAGAGGAAGATTGGGCTAAGATGGCGGAGATGGTTGATGTCTTTTCCAAGGACCGATCCCAAAACCGAAAAGTCCGAGTCCACGGAACCGACTCTTCCGAATCCAAAGAAGTAGCAGCAGCAGCAGCAGCAGCAACGGATGAAGAGAAGAAGCGCTGCTCAAGAGCCCGCACCATATTGACCGTGGTATGTTGACCGTCCTCATACGGATGGATGGATCAACAGCGGACAGCTGGACGGTGACGGTCAACAAAAGGAGGGGGGGGGGAGGACGGTGCGGTGGCATGCCCGAGGTTCGATTGTCGATTGTGTTTCCGCACAATTTGCAAACCAAATTTTACGTTCGTTGACATTTTCGTCTTCCAAGTCTGCTTCTCCACCGGCGGCCGTAGTATGGAACGGGGGGTTGCGAGGGTGGAGATGTTGTCGAAGACGACGAAATGGCGCGAGAGCCACCATTTATGTCCGTCTTAATAACTCGTGACAGGTCGATGGTCAATTGTGTTGTCGATGAAACGGGGAAGAGGGAAAGGAGCAACAGGACGGCTGTTGCTTCTTGATCTGCATCTGAATGGAAGACGAGGGTTGCCGAGTGCACCTGGGACATGGTCTTTCGTCTTCGGTAAGTCCGCCTGTACCGCTGCTCCGGTTCTGATTCTCGTTCGCACCGTCACCGGCGATGTGTGAAGCATATTAGTCTCGAGGTGATGCTGAAAGCGTCACGAAATGGTGTACTCAAGGTGTTGCTTCGCCCCATTACCGAAAAGGCTCGGTTGAATGGGAGTGCCGAGTGGGCACTCCAAGACAGAGCAGGCTGCCTGGTCGAGCAGCGAGACATCCAGATAAACACGCCGTACTCGAAACCACGGATCATAAAATACCAAATCG
>NC_064874.1:5065000-5092500 GCF_943734745.1 Anopheles darlingi | reverse complement strand
GATAGTGTGAGCGGCGGTGAGCTTCGATGTTAGTAGCAGTAGGTCGTGTCAACGGGTGCCGTTGGTGATCGATGCACCTGCGGCAATACTCATGTAGTTCAGGTGTTTCAATTTACGATTAGAGTTCGTTACGTAAAACGCCTGTCTGTCGCTTATCGAGAGTGTTACCAATATTGAATGGTGCACGGTTCAAACCAAACAGTAAATCTAAAGTCAAAGACAAATCGATGTTGGTGACCTTAGCTCAAATTAATTGTAAAGCCACGGCGTGATCGTATCTTGGCGTGAGGCGGAGAATCCGATTCGAGAAAATCCATTTAAATGCAAATTCACCAACAGAAATGAATACACTTACATAGATCATAGCATAAACAATCTCGCAAAGGGCGCGATCTGTGGGATTAAGATGAGATTCCACTGGTAGACCATACCTGCAACGAAAGACAAGAAAAAGGGCAATCAGTTGATACAGTCCTTGAGCGGAACAAATAACGCCGGATATTTATGTTTGTGTGTGCCGCGGCATGTGTTGTGCAAGCAGAGCGGCCGACGGCGCGTTTGGCCATCCACACCGTTCTCGAGGTGGTTTATGGGATGTGTTAAGGGAAAAACACAGCTCAAGATGCCCGTGCTGCCGCACCCTCCCCCTGTGTGGTAACGTTTCAATTATTACTCGCGAGCGTCTCGCGAACTGATATGCACATTTGTCATCCTTTTTCGAGCGACAACTACTGTCAACGGTTTGAAGCCTCGTGTAATGCATTTGCCAACTGAGCACAAAGCGAGGGGAAGGGGGGAGGGGCTAACAAACGATGAGCCGGTATTTTTGGGAACTTTAAAACTTGGGCTGCGATGCGACAGGATGTGCTGCTGCATCTCTGTGAGTTGTGATTTGTCCGACCAAAAATGCCCGCAGTTCACTAACGTGTAATGTAGCCGTGGACGTGTTCGTGGACACCGAACGCTGTCAAACGCTTTTCAGCTTTCATTTCCAATTTGGCGACAGTATTTCTCGCTGCAACGGTGCGAGTCACTGAACCGAACAGCCGGGACCGAAATAAACCCCAAGAAAGGGAGAAACCGTCTGGTCTCGAATCGAATCGAATCTTCTACAAAGCGCGCAAAACGTGCAACGGAACGGAAGGAAAGAATCGAAGAGAAAGTAGGGAGAGTCGCTTCATCTGGAAGGAGTTCCGTTGGCAAAATACACCGAGTTCAACTTCAAAACCCGTACTTCATCATCTCTCTGCATTCGTTGTACAAAGCTCTTCACCTCCGGTCTATGCTTGTGCCGGTGCCGAGCATCGTCTTGAGTCGAGCGCGAGTGCCCGAGGACCCGGGGTGTTGGCCCGCGGACTGACAAGTAAAACTTGAAATTTACTGCAAACACATGTTCCGTTCGGCGCAGGAGGATCAATATTTTTTACCACCGATCAGCACCATCAGTGCCGCAGCAGCAACAGCAGCGCCGAGTCTGGTCGGGCGTATCCCTCCGGATGTTTCTTGGGCAAACATTAAAAGGGATTTTGTCGCGTCTAATTTTGGATTGCAATGGCATAACGGTCCGTCCCAGAAAACACACATACATATATCGCGTGGCCATCAACCGACACCTAAAGTGCATTGTTTCTCATATAAAAACGACGTTATTTGCGTCACTAGTCACTGTTTAGTGCGTACGCACCGAAGCTTCGCAAATGAGACAAATGATCCCGTCGAAACCGAACAACACCCCAATCGTAAGATGGGCACAAACCCCCCCAGGGGCGAAAGGCGATCCGCACCCTCTCCCCCCTCCCGATTGCCACCGTAAGTTGGCCAGATCATGACAGTTGGCTTGTCAGTGGACGACGGCCAGGGCGAACCCGGCCCCGGGGAGACAGTTATTAATTTCTAACCTCATTTTTCGGGGAGGCTCACACAATTTTAAATGTTTTTTTTTTTGTGTGTAACGGAGCGTTCGGCGCACGCTGCTGCGTTTGATCCTCTCGCATCTCCACCGCTCGCTGCACTCGAGACGTCGCAACGGCAAAACGTGGTTATCGAAGCAGGCAGCTTCGCAGCAGCTGGGAACAGTGCGCTGTGCGTTCGGTTGATTAGTGTTTTCACTCGCGCGAGCAGCAAACCGTTTGGTCCGTTTACTTGGCCTTCGACCAACCAACCGGCGGTGGCACGTCGTCCCGTCGTGTGCGAACCGAGTGCGACCGACCGTAGTTTTGTGTCAGTGGATTAAGTGTTACAACGTCTCAAAAATCAATATACGGCGGCCACGGCGGCACCGACACCAGCCCGCACTCTTCTGTAGAGAGATTTTGTGGCGAAACTTTGCGCATCTCACTGGTTGCTTGGATCACACCCATCTTTCGGGCACCGGCCACCGAAGACAGAGAAGCGCTCGAGCCAGCGGTTCCGGCGGGGTTGCTGCAGTCTACTCCGATGTTTTATGGTGCTTCCCGTTTCACGACGTCGCAAGTATGAGAAATGCTTAGATCTTTCCATAATTTATTTTCAAACAAAATGTTAAACCCTTTCCAACGACAGGCGCCCTCCATCGCCATGCCCTTCCCTCGAGGAACATCGAGTTTGGTGTTTGTTGTTTGGTTCACTTTCTTTCTCTCTCTCTCTCTCTCTCTCCCTGCCTGGGACTGTCTATTTGATCTTTCACACTTTCCGGTCTCTGGTCGCGCTGCACGCACCTCTTGTGTGGATTTGCAAACAACATTCCCAAACAGTAGCCAAGTAGTAGCGCACGCTGAGCGATCATGCGATCTTATGCGTTGTGGAGAATCCACGCATTCCACAAATAGATCCCCTTCCCTCATCCCACCCCGCCGAGATCGGCACGCACGTGTGCGAGGCACAACGCAGCGCCACAACCGGTCATGTCGAATGATGTTCTCTGCCAGTGTCCGCCGATCCGTACCCGATCCATCGATTGCAATCATTCTGGAGGAAGGTGTCCTACCGTTGAAATCTTTATCGCGACCAGAAAACATCGAACCATCAATCATCATCCGGTCCGGTTGACGCAATACGCAATGCCTTGGGACCGAGCTTCCTCCACCACAACACAACAACTCCACAAATCAATCATTGCGCGTCCATCAGCGAGGGTGTGTGCGCGCGCGCGCCTCTTGTAAGTATCTTTCTGGAAGTTGTTCTACCAAGTTGTGCCACCGGCGAGCTGGCGCATCGAGATGATTCAGCTAATGGGTTTTCGACCGCTGCGGACAACCACCACCTTCTCTTACGCAATAAATTTGCGGCCAGTAGCGTTGAAGCGGCGCATCACAACCACCGCATCGCCCTCCCCCCTTCCCAATGACGTACACACCCGAGATTGGCGCTTATGATTCCCAACGTCGCCGTCCATGCAATACTGCACCTCGAGTTTCTCG
This sequence comes from Anopheles darlingi, assembly GCF_943734745.1. NCBI lineage: Eukaryota > Metazoa > Arthropoda > Insecta > Diptera > Culicidae > Anopheles > Anopheles darlingi. The sequence continues at coordinate 5,089,102 of NC_064874.1, read as the reverse complement.
CTTGCTTTATCGATAACAATCGAATCTCCACGGGGCTACCTCACGCACGCAGTCCCGAGACGATTGCTGCTTCAATGTTCAGTTCCGTTCCTTATCGTTCGAATAGCCAAGATAAGCCAACGCGTAACTGTATCTCCCTGGGACCTGGGTGTTGATGATGCGTGTGTGTGTGTGTCGAATGATTATCTTGCATTCCAATTCCGGGCCGAAACCGCTGGTCGCTGGTTCTTGGAAAACACTTCGAAATGAGCGTTTGTCATGCGCTTTAATCGCCATTTTCATTTCGAAAGCCATTGAGAGACCAGTTCCTGCACCAAGTTAGCTTGTTATCGCTCGTTTGATCACTTCTCCAATGCTCAAGGTTGATGTTTGAACTACGCAATGGTGAAGAGGGGTGGCTTGGTTTAGAATGGAATCACAGCAGAGTAATGCTCGCATGCAAATGTGACTGCTTTGGTCCTCGACAAGAGGCGCCAATGCCAACAGGAACGTGATTGGAATTTCTTCCCGTTTCGACTCAGCCCCAAGTATTGATCTGAATTCAGGCGAGTTTGAACGGAGCACGACTTGCACTCTAAAAAAAACATCGTTCGATAAAGATTGTGTGAATCAGTGGCTGCCGCACACAAACACACACGCACCAACGGGGAGCGTCTTTACTTTGTAAAGAAGTTTGTTAGCCTAAGACGGTTGTTGGCATGGCTGCATCTAGAACAAACAGTAACAGTCTGGGGAAGCGATCATGCGGCTTGCGACGCAATCCAGCTGGCATCTGTTTGTGAATGGAATGAGAGAGCCGGGAGGAGCCGAGCAGCAGGGAAGGTTCTATTAGAAACAGTGTAACGATACATACTCCCTCACCCTCACACCAGCAATGCTCCAGTGGTCCAACAGCGTTCTTAATTACCAATTTCGCTAATCGAACGATCAACAATGCGTAACCGGCGTGCGATGCATTGTTTCTGCTTCCTGGTTATTTCATTCAATCGTGCAGAGGCGACGGAAAAAGGCCATCCCCGCTGCTAACGACTGCTGCTGCTGCTGCTGCTTGTGCTCGTTATGCTTCGATGTTATAATAGGTATGCCAAACAGGCCTCCATGGCCTCCAGAAGGCCGACCATGAGGACGGCGGGAGGGAGGGCAATCTCGCAAAAGTGTCTCATTTGCTGGTTTGCAGCGCGCTGCGAACGAGCGCCTGTGTGATGCAGGCCAATTTTGCATCGCGAGTGCTAATGGGAAGCACTTTGCCACCAGCGCGAGCGAAGGGGTCGGGTGGGAAAGCCCGGGGGTGAACAAGCAACCGGCGGCATTGGGGATGGGGCGATTCAATTAACTAAATTAAATTAAGCAGCGCTTTTTTATTAGCCCCCCCCCCCCACTCCACATCCGCGCGCTGCCTGTCCTTCCGAGTTCCAATTCCGATGTTTGCTGATGGCCGCGGCGGAAACGATGGTCGTCGCCGTGGTATAAATGGCCACCGGCAAACCACAGGTGCGCTGCTGCACAAACACACACACACACACACACGCACACACACGCACGCGCGCGCACCCTCCTCTCTGGTGCAGTTTGCTCTGTTGCCTTACACAACCACCCAGGAGGTCGGCACCAACGGGCCGCTAGAGCCGGAGGCAAGAGGCAGAAGAAAGGGTCACCCTATCTCTCGGTCTCTCTGTGCCCTCTGCTCTCTGCTCTGCGGCGGCGGCTGCGGCTGTGAATGCGAGTGGGGTATTCCTCCGTGGTGGATGCCGGACCACATCGCCAGAGACCTATTTTAGAAATAACAATAACACCATAAAAGTCACACTGACTGAGCACACGCCATCATCGGCCCAGGGCACAGACTGCTGGCGCCAGCTGGAGCTGCTCGCCGTGCCATGCCTGAACCACTAGACGAGACCCACCATTGTCGATCGTGTGCTTGTGTGCCGTGGCGGATGGCGGAACCGGAACGATTTGCTTCGTTAAACAATTTGAGTTACGTTAAAGTAGAAATTGAAGGATTTATGCTGCAGCTAATCTTACGGCTGATCTGCTTATGCTTCCCGGTCACCCGGCACATCCGACCAGCCAATGCCATCGATGGCGATGGATCATCGGTCCAGTGTTAGCAGTGGCTCGCTTCCTTTTCGCCATTTTGGCAATTGATGGCGATTTGACGGCGATCAATTGATGTGCGGCGAACTTTGATTGTGCTTCCCGAGTTCAACCACGAATTGAACCACGCTAGAGAGAGATTGCATAACCGTTCCCCTCACGCGGTCTGGAATCGCTGTACCGGTCACATAATAATATAAATGGCCGCAAGGGCAAAAAATGGCAAATTGATCTAGCTCAAATCTCAGCGGGACTCACTCGCTAGACGGCAACGGCAGCGACAAGGAACGAGGTGCGGAGTGTTGGATATTTGTCAACGGCGCGCCATGGCGTGGCATCGTTCGGAATCGGTTATAAGCGATGTTTGTCTACCCCGATAATCGTGAGGCGCATCCCAGACTCACCTTACCCTCCCCCGTCCCGTTAACGACAGAGAGAACTCCGATGGGCCATAAAGCATTGTTTGATCGTAAAGGTTGAAACCACAGGGCCACGTGGAAGAGGATATGGGGGTGGAGGAGGGAAATGAAGTTGTTAGTCGAATCATTCAATGTTGATCGTCGATGGTACGCGTGTCTCTATTCACCGTTCGCTTCTCATCTATCTCCAGTCGGTGGCGGTAGTTCTTCTACTCGCCTTTGATTGATGCTTCCATCCGTCTGTGACCTTCAATGTTCCGACCGGTTGGTGGTTGGCGGCTGGTGCGGCTCAATCGATCTCTCTATCTCTCTCTTATCTCTTTCTTCATAATTTCAATATAATGTCCAACTGCGGCTAGAGCGAGCATCGTGTGGCTCTTTGAGTCGCGTTTGAGTGATTTTTTAAGTGTTTTGATCGTTAATTTAGAAACGATCTTCTTCTCGGCTTCACGCTCTCTGGACCACCGCCAACGGTATCCCAAAGCCCAAAGGATCCTGATAACTATCGGACTCACCACCACCACCGCCATCATCATTAGGCGGCGCCGCCTCGGAGCGCCACCCTTGGAGCGCCGTTAGGTCCGGATTGATGCAATTGGTTCCACGATCTTATCGACGACGGCGATGACGGCCGCGGCGGAGATGTCTCGTTTGTGATTGTGCATGTGGGTCAGGTTTCTACCGGAGGCGGGGAGAGGTCGAATCGGGACGAAATCTACCTTTCAGCTTTTTGGACAAACGAAATGTCGTAGTTTATCGATAGATTTAACGGTGGCGGTAGGCAAATAGCGACTCCCAAGTCCAAGTGGCCGCGCAATGAGTGAAGACCACCGCAACCTGAGCGTGAAATGCGACGCTTGGGCGATACTTCTGACGATGACTTAATTGTTTTCGGTTCAAGGTTCGGCATGTTTGGTGGACAAATAATGAGCCCGGGGTGTGGGGGCCCGCACTCCCTAAAAGAGTCCAGTGGACCTTCGCGCGGTGCCATTTGGTTTGTGCGTCTTGAGTCGGCGCTGGTTAGCCTTCTTCTACGCAGCTTCGTAATCCGTCAAAATGCTCACATCTCGTGTAGGTTGGCTAAAGCTCTCGGGAGTAATAAAATCCGATAATTTATTGGTTGGCATACATGAAAAACCCTCTAACGAACGGGTCTGAGGTGAGGAAACGGAAGTGGCGCTTCCAGAGTGGCGAGATGAAATCTTTCCAACATCATCGCACGAGTGACAACACATCGATCTCTGCCTCTGCCGGCCCATTCAACCACCGCGCAAGTTGTTGGGATTTTCAATGCCAAAGTTAATTATCTGCCCCTTCTCGTCGTGCAGCGGCCGCCATTTTACGGCACGTATGGGTGGGCGGAGGAAAGGCGTCCGTCGTTACCCCTGGTGCCTGGTAGCTCGCCTCCGGCCAGTCGCGGCGCGGTGCGGCACAGTTTACCGATAATTATTTGTAAATTTTATATCGTGCCATTTGATGCTAATGATGACGCGCGGACAGTGAGCGATGGCCGCCGGCTAGCTGCAACACTGACAATACTCGCTCACGTGCGGGGTATACGCCCGGACCGCGGATTGAGCCGGATGTGAGCTACTGCCGCCGGTCTCTTCACTCCCCCCCTTAAACGGTTCGACTACACCACTCACACGCTTACACCTACAGATCATCTGCGCGAGGGTGCATCTGTGATCAGCGGCAGTGCGCGGCGTGGTGGAGGGGTTTGACGCAAACGCCACTCGAATGCGGATCGAAATGGAGAGTGAATCTGTGGCGTTGGATGTGACGAAGACGATGTTGTGATTATGGTTGAGTAGAATTAATCAATTAATAATCTGGCAAAAATACCTTTAAATGGCTTTTGTTAAAATAGATCGCTATATTCTTGAGTAAATGTACATAAATATACTTAAGTCGATACTTTTTTCAATTATTCTTTTCAGATTTGTTGAAATTTGAAGTAAGGTCACCGTGATAGACGCAAATTGAGATGAAACGATAGTATCGACATTTATATTTCCTGGAATATTAACTTCGGCGCTCGATCTCGAGCCAGACAAGTAAGTAGATAAGTAGATTAGAATTTTTTGTTCGTCGGATCGCAAATGTCACAGTTGTCACATGTGGATTCGGTTTAAACCGATTCAATGCCCCACTTTGATGCAACAGATCCCTGCTGTTAGCCTAAGATCAGGGTTACTAGGACCTTCAGCATCATTTATGCCACCATAAAACACTTTCCATCACGTGTTGATTGATCCAGGACGCTTTTTCATGAATGCCTTTCATCGCGATCGCAATCACGGTCAGCGGATCAGGCCGCAGGCCGGACAAATGTCTCTTTTTGCAATTGCATCTTATCCGTTCGTTCACACTCCACCACCACCACCACCACCACCACCACTACCATCACCAACAGTACCACATCACACGCGTTGTGTATAACCTCAATTAGCCTCTGGCAGCATCTCGTTACGTATTCTGCGGCCCATACGGTGTGTGCATTTACCGTCGTCGCCGTGGATGTAGCAGAGCAGAGAACGCCTTTTTCCAACACGTTCGTTCTACGCATCGGTTCGGAATCGCGGAGGCGCGATCTAAACGATCACCGTTGCCTCACCGTCGTTCGTCGTCGTCGTCTTCGTCGACAGCGCCATCGTCGCTGTCGGGTGATTTATTGTTGATCGACCATTTGTTCAGAGTGTGCGCGCACTAGGCAAACACCCGGATCGTCGGCCTTCACGGTCGACAATACGACGACGACGACCACGACGACGACACACCATCAGATGCATAGGTCGTGCACTTGCCACCTACCAGCATCGAGTGAGGAGGAGAACGAGGCTTATGCTTGCAAACGAAAGACCTCTTGCCACAAACTGTTCCTTGCCGGGATTCCGTACCATTGCTGGACTCTTTCGCGACCTCAGCGATGGTCGGTATCGTTTCTCCGAGGTGTGACCGCGAAAAGGCGCGATCAACGAGAGGCCGGCCCACGGCGCGTCGGCGAGCACTATTTATGGATGTATTTGATTTACATTCTGCACCGGTATTAGGGTCAATGGCGAGATGCTGCCTGGCGCCGCTGACTAGCTGACGGAGCAGGGCTGGGGACCACTCGAGGTCACCGAGGAAGATAGCTTGGAACATAATTCATTCAAGAAAAAAGGAGCATTGCCAATTCGCACCGACCAGCCGGTTTGGTTTGGCCGTTTTTGTCTCATTTCCATCTATCAACCAACTGGGTGACTCGGACACTGTTGCACTTCCTCCGTTTCCCGGTGCGCTGTTCCCCTCCGTTTGGTAGCCAAACCCTTGCAAGGCCATGTGCAAGCAGCCGTAAGGTGCGTCGGTTTGGGCGCCAACTTTGCAAACGACCCGCAGCAACAGTGCAGCGGAACAGCAAGTTGTTCTGGGGCCAAAAAACAAAAAAAAAACACCCCTTCAACTGACCTCCTCAACTTGCCATTTTGGGGTCGTAGCGAAACTGTTTGGTGGTAGCTGCTGTACGGGGCCTAGTGCCAATCAGCGGCTACCTTCCGTCCTCGACGCCAAGACGACGTTTCTGGAAACCATCTGCCGCGGAGCCGGTTTCGGTGGTTCGTTACGCTGCTGTAATTTCAATTATGCGGCTCTTAATCTGCCAGCGTTGGTTTTTTTTTTCAAATCCCATTTCGGTGTACTCCATCCACCATTAGATGGCTTATGGCTTCTCGTTTTATGTGCCTAGCGGAGGGCAGTCCGTTTTTGTGTGTCTGCTGCTGGCGCTGCTGCTGCTGGCGCTGCTGCTGCTGGCGCTGCTGCTGCTGGCGCTGCTGCTGCTGGAGAAGGATTTACGTGGTGTGACTTTTTGCAAAACCGATTCGGTTGACCGAGATTTGCGCACAACTTTGTCGCACAGACAGATGCACAGACTGGTTGGCGTCCTCTCCCAGCGGGGTTACATGCCTCAGTGAAAGGGAGTGAGGCGCGTGATTTATGAACGTTTTGCACTTTGTAATCCATCAGGGGCCCACAGTTCGGGGTGCTGCGGATTGCTGCAAAGCAGTCAGGTTCCGTCTGATCGATCAGAGGTTGAGAGGCCTTGTTGCGCTCGGCATGGCTTTCGCTGCTTACGAACTTCCAAAGTCACCGAGATGACTAGTGAAAAGTGTGTAAACGCTCAGGATTGAATATTTGTTTTTTATCCAGCTCGAGAAGTTCAATTTTAGGCCAGTAGGACAATGTTTTGCATATACTTGCATCGGTTGAATACGCGTACATTTCTTGTAGCTGAAATTCATCTCAAATAGTTTCAAAGAACAAAAAGTGAAGAGGAAGGCGTCTTGCACTCAACAATTGTCGTCTTGTCATTCATCGGTACATCGATGCCAGTAATAACACCAGCGAGACGTCAAACATGTACCGTACGTGGTGCTATTGTTTCGTTTCGTTTTTCAACAAAGCTAATCGCTTCTCAGTCCTAAAGTACGCGGCCCGCGATCGTCGTCAGTTCGACTGGAACCGGGCTTTGCCGTTTCCGGCAAATCAATTATCCGGAGAGGGCTTACCGTAAGGGCACGGTTTGTTGTGGCTGACCATCGTCTCGACTCCCTATTGTATCTCAAGCCGGCGAGCATTAAGGATTAGAACACCGTGCTCTGGTCGGTCGGGGTGGGTTGCGGTTTCCCCCTTTCGATGCCTCGTTGTGGTCGGCGCCAATGGCTCGCTGGCCGTTGTCGCCATCACTGTCGCCATCGGTCGCGCTCGGTGATAAAAGTGGCTCCATCTAGTGCTAGAGAGTGCTGCCGATACGCAGTTGCTGAACGTGACGAGACGGGAAAATCATTATCACACATTGTTTCACGGTGCCACCACCTCGGCTCGGTGCCATGTGCTCGACCATCGATGCTTTCGTCTTTCTATCTCTCTCTCTCTCTCTCTCTCTGTCTCTGTTTGTCGAAGGTACGTCCATACTACTCGAGGCTCGTTAGCCTCGCTAGCACACAGCTCTCGATGGAGAGACCCCCCCCCCCCCCTGGTTTAACGATTCAGACTGAATGGAGTCATGGATTCATTTCAAATGCCGCCGAGGGCGATTGAATTGTGCAAATACTACTTGAATGGACGAAGGATACGCTGAGAATGCCTCGGTTTTGTATCAATGCAGAGCAATGGATGGAATAAGGTTCTGGTGCCGTTACTGTTTGTCAAGTTCTCGTGAATGGTGGTGTCCAGACCACCATTCACGCACACTGTGCGGAAAAGTTGATTTATGCTGATGGCCCTTCCATACCGTGTTACCGGAGAGTGATTTACGGAGCCACCACAAAACATTGTAGTGAATATCGTAATCTTAGTGTTGCGAGTTGATTGATAAGATGAGACGAAGGTGCTGAAGCTTCTCTTCCTGACTACCGCCTTTCTACTAGTTATATTCTGATTAAATCAATTAAAGAAAACGATCCAAATGCTCGTCCAATCGGGAGTCTCGCGTATGGCTCCACTACTTCCTCACGCACGAAGCACCATAAATACTATAATGCCTCTGCCAGACATTTGTTAATTGTGATGTGCTTAACAAATGGGATTCCATTCATTTGCCTCTCTCTCGCCTTTCCAGCCGACTGGCCTGGCATAAATTAATTAATTACACTCATAACCGTGTCGGGGAGTTGCTCGTTGTAGCAGATACTCTCGCCTTCTTTTTCTGTCGCTACTGCGGCTTCATTCTCTGTCCCTCTCTCTCTTGTGTATTCCCCTATGGGAGTTTAAAATTAAAAAATGTTGACAAAATTTGCGTATCGCTCGTGGGCATACACACACTCAACATAACGACGATGTTTTGACGGGTTCAGGAGTCACCTCGACACTCGATGTTGGTCGATAGAGGACACTGACATTCATCACATGGGAGCTGGGAAAACTCCCGGTAAAATATTATCGTGATCTGCTGGTGGGCTAGATGTTATTAATGACTTCCGCTCGGTTCCGCTCACATCAACTCGCCTCTGGCCAGTTCACTTCGTGATGGTGAAACCATTGTGGTCGGACCAAAAATGCAAAACTGGTTTTACCGTGGGCCACACTGCAGCTACTACAGTGGAGCGAGGCGGGAACCGGGGGGTTTTCATTCAAATACGCGAACGCATTTCGAGCGTCTAGACCCGGGGGCCGAGGAGGATAAGCATCAGACCAGCTCCATTGATGTTGATCTCGTTTCACATAGCGATCACACCGATGACGATGATGATGATGATGCCGGGATTGCAAATGAGGCGAACAATCTATGGCCCCGCGCGCCACACATAGATATAGGAAATGAATTTCGATCGATGGACATGTTTTATAGCTTTTCAGAGCCGGAGGGTGATTTATGGGGAGTCATCAAACTGATGTGTGTGTGTGTGCCCCATCGTTCGCTTATCGCGCGCTTTCCGTTCAAAAGTAAAAGCCCTTTAAGCTCGATCGTTGATAAGGAGATGTGACTCAAAACCTCCAAACTCCCCTTCGCGATAGGCATTTGCAGGCCTGTAGAAAAGGTCAAGGGGATGATAATTTATTGTTTAAAAACGGTCGGAAAGGAAAAACTGAAACAATCATGGAGCAGATCAGCAGATCATTCGTTTGCTGGCTTTTGCCGAATCAGTGATCGTTGATCGCTACAAAACGATGCAAAGTAGAACGCGACAGTCATAAAATCGCTCGCGGATCGCGGTATGTTTTAATGTGCATTTTTGAATAAATTAAAATTTCCACTCTCTGCTCCACCGCCCTGGGTGGCATCGGCCATCACATCACTCTGCTGCTGTTCTGAGTCAGCCTCCCAAAGTCATGCAGTTCATGCTGTATGTTAACCTCCGTGAAGGAAGTTACGTTACGTTTCGGATGTGCTCATCTTACTTATATATTCTCTATCAAATGTTTAATTTATGCTCTTTCTTGCCACCCAAATGGATGCCGAATCAAAATGCGATCCATCCCGTCTTGAGAGTCCGACCAGTCGGCTAAATGGTGTTGACGAAAAATGACATTAACGGTAACCGATACCGCTCGTCAGCATGTCCTCGCGTCAAATGCTCCTCCCTCTCTTCCTCCCTTTAGCTAAACAAAACAAGGTCCCGGTGGTTGTTCTTTTACATTTCAGGGTAGCTTTACAATGTACACAACCCTGCCAGCGCCCAGCGGTTTATGGGCGGTTCCGCTTTTCCGCGATGCAAGACCTCAGACACCGAAGTCGTCAAATGTCGAAGTAATAGTATTTCGTCCTTTGCTCGGTTTCACTTGAAACCTGGAGGAGAGACGCTTATGCACTTGCCATTTTCGTGGGCCGGGAACTTCCGTTCACCGTCAAACCAGTGTACGGTGGTGCTATTACTCTTCGAAGAAGAGCGCCAATGCCACCAGCGAGCATTGTAATGGGAGATGTTAAACAGAGCAGTTCGACAGTCGAGTTTCTGGTTTGGTTAGGGTGACCTGGTTAGAGGCAAGCATTAGACGGTCCTTCGTCCTGATGTGTGTGTGTGTGTCGTGTCGTGTCGTTTCACTGGCGCCACAATGCCTTTACCAATACGGAACGAAGGCAGTGGCAGTGTCGAAGCGATTTCGTGCGAAGCACAATAGCACACACACACACACGCGCGCGCTCGCGCATGCAGAGAGGCACCCGCTTTTCTTTCGCTTTACACTCCCCATTTTCCCCCATTTGCCACGTGCGTTTGTGTGTGCTTTGTTGTCGCATCGATACATACAGCACGGGCACGGGCCGTGCTCCTTCTGCTCAACCAGCAAGTTCTGCAGCAGTGGAGAAGCAGCAACAGCAGCAGCAGCAGCACAGTTTGAAGCTGCTATTTTTGTGCAGAAAAATGGTGTGGCACCCCCTTTATCGCCCTGTCCCGTTCGATGCGACCGCGCTCACCGAAAGGTTGCGATGAAGCTCGTGCAACCATAAAATAGAACAAAAACGGGAAGTGAAAAACAACTTGCGGCAGCTGGCCTGGTGGCTTATCGGCTCATGGTTCGCACAGCAAAACATGCAAGAAGCATTTTCATTCGCTTCCCTTTTTTTTCTATTGACATTGACATTTCTAGACCGCTTCGTCACGGCATTCTAGGACTATGGGGGTTGTGCAAGGCAATAAAGCAATCCAAACCGAAACATAGTAAATGGAGCGGATTAGGATCGGAAATCAATCACAGCATCTGATAACAAGGGGCACATACGCGCGGGCATACACACACACACACACACAGCTGTGACAATATTGCATGAATGGGCCCTACACTTTCATTCAGTGAAGAGCACTCGTCAACCTCGAGTCTCGAGCACTTGAGTAATTTCTACGAAGCACCAGGGGACCCCATCGTGCCGAGGGTGGAGGGTGCTGTTCCGAAGAGACAACAGACCGATAATTCGCAAGAAATGGGGTGATGGGTGTGTCAACCGGCCACTTCAGTAAGGGAACTTGGCGTCGCCGGAAACACTCTACTCATGGCTTCGCTCAATCGGACACAGCAACCGACGCAAAACGCGCTTGAGTAGGCGTTGGTGACTCGATGTTTGTCGTACGTGTGTGTGTGTGTGTGGGGGAGGGATGCGCTTATGCAATTTGATGCGTGTTATGAGAGCATGCATGGCAGAGGGAGAGGCGAATTGGCGAACGGGAAGGTGCAGTGGGGTGCGATGGCACACATTTTAACTGATGGAAATAAATATTGCCCCTCACAGTGACCAGCGTCAGTAGTATGTACCATACCACATGCCTAGTCTCTCATCATGCCAACCTCATAACATCTGTTTGAAGTCTGCGCCTGCTACTCTGGGCACCTCGGGTAGTACCTCTTGGCACAGTCACAGTAAGCGGTGAACAGCAGAACAGAAGTTGGAGCGTGACATCCGGACGCGGGAGAAGGGGAAGGAGGAAAGAACGAGAGAACGTCACAAGTAGCCGCCCAAAGTGACGTTTTACGATACAATGGGCGGGGTGGTGCGGTGCGACAAACGGTTAATGTGGCACATCGATGTTAATTTGCATTTTACTGTGTAAATTGCCGCGCGCGTCGCCAAGTTGTACAATGTGCGCCGCGCGGTTTGTATCCGGGCGTAGCGTTGCAAGTCCTCCGGTGTCAGTGGGCAAGCAAGCCGATGGACGGAGGTTAACGGATTCACCAAATCGATCGTCGCAAAATGCATCTGCAAATGGACGTCGGTGCGTTGATAGATTGCATAAACATACATCGAGGATCCGGACCGGCACAAGGTTCCGATGGTTCTGGGCATTGCAACGAACGACGTGCAAGGAATGTGGAAAAAGCCCCCCCCGCACCGTGGCACGAGATTGGATTGCAATTTCTAGAAGCCTTTTGTCCGAAGGCCGCTATTTAAATTGTTGATAGAAATCTTTAAACAACAGAAGGACACATACACACCGGCGCACAACCAAAATGCCTTCGATCCTGTGGTGTACGTGACAAGTTGCACGATGTTTGGTGTACTTATCAGCACCCTGGCACGCAAGTTTGCTCTGAGTGGTCAGGCCAAGAGTTCGTTAATTAATTTCTTCGTAGCGCGGTCAGGCCAGATCCTGGTAGCCGAGGTCGTCGACGCTATGGCGGTGTGCCTTGAACTTTTGGCGAATAATCTGCTATTTACGATTGCTTAATCGGTGCGAGGACTCTGTTTGACGCGCGGCAGCTGTTATCAGCTCAAGAATGTGCGAAAAATCTTAACAGCTACCACGTTTGCGTGAATGCTCTCTCTCTCTCTCTCCTTCTTCCCATCTCTTCATTAGCTTTTACTTAAGCAAACTAATCAAAGTTGAGGTAATTTGGCGCATAAGAAGTAACCACTTGATGAGGTATACATTACTGCCCGTTGGCTGTGTCAAACGGCGACAGAAGGAATGCATGGACCATCTAACGTCGCTGTCTAACGAGATCACGTCCCCTCGGTCGCTTGCGCGATAAGTAACGACCGTCGGGTAACGTGCACGGGAGGAGGACACGCACACGAGGTGCGCGACGAGAGGTCGGTTTTTGCTGATGCCAATCTTGTCGCCGGTCGCTCGCTCGTTCACGTCTTGGCCGAGACGACGGTGTGTCTAGCGTTAGTGCAACATAGTTGCTCTAATGTGCTGCCCACTACAAATGGCTACACCCTCGCCACACACCCTCCACCGCCTGCACCGTGCTGCTGGTACATGATTTTAATAATCCACTTCATTGCGAGATTCCGAACTGACGACGAACTGGGTCTGGGTATATTGTCTTGTTTTGCCTGCTTTGTCGAGACTCGCTCTGCCCCTGCTGCTTGATTTGAGGAGTTTGCCCCATTGATCTAGCAGTCAAAACAGAAACATAATCAATCAGCTGGAAGTTTGAGGGAAATATGGCTGACAAGGGCGGGATTAGATTGACTGGTGTGCGCGGAATCGTCCCGAGCAATGGGGTAACTTGTTTGCTATTTCAGGGAGTGTCTGGTCCTGTTTTGTGTTGATTTATACAAACTCGCACGAACCGCACGCACTCGGAGGAGACGTGAATGCAAAGTACAAATTGAATGTTGTTTGACAGCCTCCGAAAACCCCGCCTCCCCATTGCTCTCACATGTTACTAGCTGGTGAGACGACGGGGGAGCGAAAGAACACGGGGACACGTTTATCAGCAGCATACGATCTGCAGAGGCAGTCGCTGCCACGGTGATCATAAATTCCATATTCATTGTTTTCGATAACCGACCACCGGGGCCCCGCCGGTTGGATATCTGGCCACGAAATCCCCAATCCCCGCAGTTTATATCCTCCCAAACACCCATAGCGCACCATCACCCTTCCTTCCTGCCTGCCTGCTTGCCCGCCAGTCCGCCTGTCTATCTTTCTGTCTGTCTGACTGTCTGTCGACCTCTTTCAGAAGCTCAAGTGCTAATCTATCAGACACGATCTTGCCGACCGATCGCGCAGTCAAATGAGGGGGCCTGGCGAAGAGTAGGAGGAGATGGGATCCCCTTCCCACATACAAACACACACGCACGCACACAAATTTTACGTTCTTGAATCGCAAACACCACTCAGTCCGTACCAACAGCAGCCAACCTAATTTGATTTGATCGAGTACCCGGAGCACACACGCGCGCTCCCCGTGGGGAGGGATCGAGGAGGGTGAAAGAAAAGGATTGTGTGTTTGTGTGTGTGTTTGTGGTGAGGGGTGTAGGGTGAGAGAAAGAAGCTATCGCCGTTTCTATCGGACCATAGGGGTGGTGTTGGTGGCAAGGCATGGTGAGAATGCTAATAGAAACTGTTTCTTCTGCTCTTCTTCGACTACTACTGCCCCCCCCCCCCCCCTCCGAGGGTCCAAGAAAATCAGCTTGGCCCATCAAAAAGCATACGTGGTGGCGCGTAGGCGTGAGGTGTACGTGTGTGTGTGTGCGAAGGCGAAATGTGGCCGACCCCAACCTCTAGCGACCACGCGGCCGCGTGTGCACAGTATGGTGATCGCCTGTTGTGTTGGTGTCGCCAATGGGTGTGCTCAGCTCATTCACCATCTCGCCATCTCGCGGTGAGATGACCAGATTGATCCTCGATCATCGCCTTTCGTTGATTATTAAAACTCTTGTCAGCATTAGCCGCGCTTGCTACTCTAACGTACAAAGTAAAATCGCGCATTGTTGCAAAAACTATTCATCTGCATCGATAGCTCACAGTTTATCAAATACGTCCCGATCTCGAGTTGTCACTTTGCTTGATCACGATCTCTGCCACACACACGGTCAGCATGACAGCTGAGTGGCTAATTTGATTCTAATAATGTGCACCGGAGTAGGCGTATGTGTGTGCAACCATCTTGGATGTTGCTGTAAGGCCACTGCTGCAGTTGGAGGTCACTGGTTGTGATTGTTACAAATATGAAATAGATTGATGGCGATCTCGCCACGTCGCTATCTCGCTTCGAGGGTTGCGCTTCTTGTTGACCTATGCAATTCTTCGGAACGCGGGAGCAGACTAACTAACTCGGGTAGTATCTAGCTGCACTAGATCCACCATCAACATCAGCAGACGTGCTGGAGTATCCACCCAAAAAGCCAGACGTTGTGTAAAACGCCTCACGATCCGTGCCCAACGAAGGTCGTCCCGCACTCGCTGCATTCCATAGCGGCTTCGTATTCGCACAGGTCGAAGGTTAACGCCACGCAAAAGTGTGCCGATTTCTACCGCAACTCCGACGAAGACGACGAAGCCAACGGCGCCGTGCACCGCTGCACGCAACTCCCTTCGACCCATAAAGCCTGCCACTCCCAGCAAGCAGCCTGCAACAGCAGCAGCAGCATATGACCGGGCTCGTAATTTGTACGCCACTTGATGCCACATTATCTGCACAGCTCTTCCACGCAGCAGCCCGTTGCCAGAAGAAGGGAATTCTTGCTGTGAAAAGAAGATTACGGCCAGACCAGAGGCGCGCAGAGGCGCATCCCAAATCGAATTGAGCACGCCGACGCCCGGCAGCCTGCAAGTGAAAGGGGATCGGGCGGAAGGAGAAAAATGTGGAGGAGGAAGAAGAAGAAGAAGCTGATGTCCCGCTCTCTTCGCATCCCATAAAGTTTGATACTTTATGTGCCATTTTCCCTGCAACCCAAGGCCCCTCCAACTACTCCAGGCAACGCACGCACACACACACACGCCAGTCAGCGTGGTCGCCTCGGGGGAAGACCACCTACAACAGGCCTGTTTGTAATCGCACCCCCGCCGGAGCGCGCTTCGCGAAACCTGCCGCTGAACCCTGCGATAGAGACTGCACAGATGGTGGTGAGCGCGGTCGTAGTCGTCGGATTGCAGGAAGTTCTCACTTGGACCATGATGCGACCATGGCGCGAGTGGCGAAGATGCGTTTTATTAATATGATTTTAATTCCAACTCCAGCCCCGGTTGGGCTAGTTTCGCGCATCCGGGTAAGCGCCTCGCTGCCATTTTGCACGAGCGACGCATCGACACGGCTCGGCTCCGCTCAGCTCCACTCCGTTCGCCTTGAGCATCGCGCATGTGTTTGCACACCAGAAGATGCAAATTTATGCAATTCATTTAGTACGCACCTCGTCTTTATCCTCCCTCTTCTTCTTCTTCTTCTCCTGCCTCTCCGGGCCACTCTGGAACCATTACGGGATCACTTACTGGGGGCCTAATGGGCAGTGCCAACCGTGCCGGCGAAATAGATGAATTAAGCTAATGAATATGGTTGCCGGAGTCGGCACACTTCGTCGGCAGCAGCAGCAGCAGCAGCGGAGTAATGCTGTTCGGCGTGAACAATGTAGACGGACGTTGGGATTCCGGACGCGCCCGCAGGCGGACGAAGCGATAACATTAATTTTTGCATCGAGCTCCCTCTCCCGAGTGGGTGGGGAAACATGCGGTAAACAGTCATCGGCAGCCGGGGGGAGGTGAACGCAACATTCACGTAAGGATCGCACTATAACGCGAGCACGTGATTGGATGGCGATGCGATGTGATGTGGAGATCGTCACGCATGTTTCCGATGTGTCATTTGGGGGCTTTTCTTACTTGTGATTGCGATAGGCGCAATTTAGTGTTACTCATGCGAAACGTTAAACAAACATCTTAGAACTAACTAAAAGCGATTTTGCAAAACGTTTTACTTAGTAACCATAACCTCAAAACGACGTTTGACAGCTGTCACCGTTTGAGAGTGCCGTTCCGGTTGAGAATGACAAATTACTCCGCCCGCAGCCATCGCAGAAGGCTATGAATGCATCATAAATTAGGATCAATCGACAGCGAAAGACTCGAACGGCCATTTGAATGATAGCAATAGCCGTAAATATGGCGACTTCGTGCAAATTGCAATGGATTTCGGCAAAGCGGCCTACACAACACCCCTATCCGATACAGGACCAGAAACACAGGCGCTTTCCAACCCGTCCGCCTGATGGTGTCGTTCCTTTTTGGTTCTCTCAAAGAAAAAAAAATCACCGCCTTACATTTTACCAAACGATCTCTGCCATCGCTTATGCTGATCTTATGCCCAGTCATTCCGCGCCGCTCCACCACCGCACACCCCAGTCCCAGCAACGCAAGTCAACAAGTGGGCCTCGACCGGCGGCTGTAGCGTTCCGGATGGCTTATTGTGTCTTACAAAGTAAAATTAATTATCCTTCGTGTCCGCTTCATTCGTGCCATAAATCTGGAGGTTGAGTTTGAGGCACAAGCAGCACGCGAGAAGGAGGATGGGCAAGGACCAGGACCAGGGCGCGAGTTTCTTAATTTTTTTTGTTTAATTCGTTTTCGGTTCAGCACTTGGTTTATCTTGCGTTTCGGCTGTGGATGTTTTTTTTTTGTTTTATTGATTCCCGATTCGCTTAATCCAATCCCGATGCCGGATCACTCAGGTCACCATCCGGTACCAGTTCATACTGCAGTATGGTGCAAGCAGAGGAGAACCAAATCAAAACCGTGAAACACTTACACCACCTACGCTTGCGAGGGCGTTATATCCTTTCGTAAAGGTTGCCGAAAGGTATATAATGGCATCCCGGAAAGGCACCCATTCGCTGCCAAACGGTCCGTAACGTTCTTGTAGAGCGAGCTGCTTGCCAACAAAACTGCTAGACTGCGAGGATTTTCCTTCCTCCGAAGTCGTAGTGGTTTCCGGGAATTTTCAAACATTTTCCGTCTAATCGCTGGCAGGTTGTGGTGGTGCCCGGCACCGGCTCTCGATCATCAGACCGCCAATCCCTGCGGTGCGCGCTGCACCACGGTTCCGTTGATGGAACAACATCACGCAATTGGACCATTTCCAATGAGCTATAATTTTGTATTTGTTTCTCGCACCACGGTATCGGCCGGCCACTCGAAAGTGGTCAACCCTTTTCCTCGTCTCCATCATTTTGCTCCTGCTCCGGGCAGCAAGCCAAGCCTCACCGAGACGATGTCTCTTTTGACCTCTGCCTTGGGAAAAAACGGAATCCTCGAATGGGCAGAAATCATCATAAAACTCCTCTTAAAAATCGCTCCAAATAAGTGCGCTGCTGCCAAAAACATGCAACAACTGGTCGCTCGACCCCTTGGATGCTATTCCGGACGATCGGTGATCTGTGCGGTCGATTTGTGATAAAGTGTTGGAAAGATTCAGGAAAAGTAGCAAATTATCACCTGTTGGTGTGGTGCCACTGTTGGTGGTGCTGCTCGCCGAGCGCCCGATGCTGCTGGCACTGGTACGCTGGTAACGGTCACGGCGATCGACTCAGTCTCAGTTCACAATTATCGGCTACGACACCAACCTTCCAACTGTTGCCGACTGCACTGGCACTGTGTACTGGCTAGAACTAATCCCGACGGTAAACGCGAATCCTTCGTACCGTTGGTTCGGTTTTTTTTTCTCTTATCGGAAGGACTTGTTTTGGACACTATCACCTCCGATCACCACTTTTTGCGAAATATTTTCCACCAAACGAAATGATTTTCCACATTCCCTTTCCTGTATTAGGCACCGTTTGGTTGCATGTGTGTGTATATGTGTATGTGTGTGTGGGTATGTTGATAACACTTACACTTTACATTTGCCCTCGCACACTTCTCGTTACTTCTCGAGAGCTCACGGTTGTCGGTCGGCACACTCACTAGACCGCACTAGATCGCACTTGCTACAGGCACACAGACACGCACTCACAGACACTACTAGGCTGGGAAAGGGTGGGGTCAGAACCGCACCACCGCGCCTCTACACGGCACCGACGCTGCCGTCGGATGTCCGGCTTTTCCGCTGTTGCTGATGGCCAGCAATAACACCGGGAGTGAGCACTTTTCACCCTCTGCTGAAAATTGCTATTGAGAGAGAGATAGAGAGAGAGAGAGAAGGAACCAATGAAGGAAGCGGATACAGAACGAAATTCAAGGAAACTCGCTGGAAAGCGGAAATAGTGCCTCTCGGTAGTAGTCAGCCGAGGTGCACTTTCCATCGATGACCCGGCAGTTTTCCACTGGAAGCATTACAAGCCAGACTTTGGCGACGTCCTACCACAACCACCTAGACGGACGAGACCGACAATAAAAGAAGGGGGAACGAGCGCAAACTAGAGGGGGAACGAGGTTCGGAAAAGCGCCGGTGTGGCGCCGGTCAGTCCAGTGAGTCGAACGACGAACGGGGACCGGCGTTGCAGAGTGAGGAGGCCGCAAGGAGCAACAGAAGCAGCACAGTAACTTCGGTTGTTTCTAACGACGGCGACGGTCACGCTGCGTGTGCTAGTGTGCGATTCGTCGGAAAATCATCGGCGTCGGTTCGTGTCGCGGCTGGAAAAGCGTCAATAGGACGGAGGTGGCCGGAAGTGTGCTGTTGCTGTGCTGTGCTCTGCTGTACTGTTCGATTTCCATTTTCCACGATCACGATCACAACGATGCACGGTCACGAATACGAGCAAGAGGCCACACACCGTGTCGTACACACGCCGGGGGCACCTTCATGTTGCCGCAATGCTGATTCCAAAGCAGTGGAGTTTTTTTTCCATTTTCCACGACCACGGGGTTTCCGATCGATGCAGATTGTTTCGATTCGATCAGGGTTCTTTTTTATACACATCAAGCGCGGTGTGATGGAACTTTTTAAATGCATACAATCCACTTTTGATACTTTTAGTATCGAGTAAGGAAGCATGGAAACCCTTCACTAACACTACTGAACTTCACTAACACTACATCATAGGTACAAATTTGCAAATAAAACATTACACTTTGGAGCGTAATTGTAAGAAAATGTGTATGAGAAATGAAGAAACTATTATCTAATGTTTCAACCATTCCTTAATAAAACTAGCTTACAAGCTCCTAGTGTGTATGTGTGCGTTCGCTTCCACGACCATGTCCTTTCTATAGCGCAACCTTTATCAACCAAAACGATAACAGTACACGTGCCTACATCACTAGATTTCCAGAGCACATTCCAGACGTTTCACTTTGCTAGCCACTATTTCACTAGTTGTTTGTACAATTGTGTATAATGTTGATAATTATATGTGTGTGTGTTTTTTTCTCTTTTACTACACCACACTACCCGCCTTGTTTAATGTTTTCCAATTTGTTTTTCATGTATTAACAACATTTTTTAACCATTTCACATAACTAGCACGCGTTGCTGCGATAAGAGCACAGATCAGATTCGCACTCTGATAGATTCGCGTTGCAACGGTTCAACGACGGCCACCGAGGGTGGTGGTGGTGAAATGTTTATTTTTCACGAACGAAAAACAACACTTCGTCCTGCCGCTGCTGCTGCTGCTGCCCTGGTCGCGGTTTTTCTTCCTCCCCCTCCGTTCTCTGTTTTCCTCTCGTGATAATTTAATGGCCGCCGGCTATTTGTTTGTGCAACCGGGGAAGTGTTTGATTTTTGGGGGCATATTTTGGGGTGTCACCTAAAATCACCCCGTGCCTCAGTAGTCTGCCCACCTGTCACCAGCTGCTGCTGCTGCTGCTGCTGCTGCTGCTGCTTCTTGTGCCGTATCCTGGCCGCTCAGTGGAGGTGTTGGTGGTGTAGGTTTTCTTCTCCGGCTTCGATCCGGCACCGTGAGCGAAGGATGCGTAGCTCGCGTAATGCTGCCGTGCGTTGCAGTAGCAGTAGCAGTAGTAGTAGTAGTAGTACTAGTTGCAGGATGGAGGCCGCGTGTTGCGCGTTGCCACATTCGCGGAAAATGCGGGGAAACGTTGGCGTCCGTTTGTGAATTCGCGCGACTAACTCGCGTACCGGTCATGTGCGGTCCGTTCCGTGTGCGATTGTAAACTCAAATGTCGACGGCCGAGTGCGCGCCGGATCCCGATCGTGTTGGCAGACCACAGACCGAGCGCCATTCGGCATTTTCGACGCGCGCGCTGAGTGCTTGCTTCCCCCCTCTCTGTAGAACGACACGACGTAGTGGAGGCGCATGCTGCTGTTGTTGGCATCTTGGCGGCGTCGTGGGTTTGAGCTGCTGCTCCGGTGAGCTCCCCGATTCGCGCTCCGAACACTCGGGCACCTGCGGCGTGTGTTCTCGGGAGGCTAAAAATAGCCCGCCCCATTGGCATCATCGTAGGTCCGGCATAACGTCATCTTGCGCCCGGATTGGTGCACGCCACTCGCGCTGCTGTTCCTATCGCGTTTGCCGGTTCGATGGGGGGCCCGCACGCCCGGTCGGTCGGTCGGTCGGTCGGCCGGTCGTGGTCGCTGGGGCTTCACGTTTGCCTTTTGCCGGCGCGCGGCTCCACCTCGTGCGCTTTGATAGTGAAATCGCCCCCTCGCGGCTTCGTTCGCGAGCACGTGAGTGTGAGGCGAACACGCACGCACAGTGATGGCCCATCATATCATTCGTCTGGCCTTACGATCCTTTCGGTCATAAGGATCTCATGAATGTCCTTTACACCCGGATTGTAAACAGAAAACAAGCAACGTAAGACATACTGGATGAAGATGATGAAATGCTACCACAAAAGCCGATCGCCAAAAAGCGAGACGCACTGTACGGATATTGGGTTTCCGCCTTTTTTTTTGTTTATTCTCTCGACCATCATTTAGTTTGTCGTTTTGCGCGGGTTTTTTTCACATTTCGTTAGGAAGGGAGCAGCTGATTTTCTCTGCCAGGTTCTAACCAATCTAGCGACCACACGAAGAGATGAGACCACACCAACACCACTAACAGTGGATCCGGCTCCCAGTTCTAACGATGAGTCGGTTGGTAAGCAACAGTTCGCGACACCCCCACGGTCGGCAACATTACTATTCATTCGTTTTGTTGCGTTAGACACTGGGACATGGAGATGTACACGCACACCGACAGCTACAGGTGGGGCGGACGTTCTCTTCTAGTATGGCCCGAATGTGGTCTACGCCTTTGGAGGCACGGATTTTCCCGCGCATTTCACTGAACGACGATGGTGAAGCGGCATCGCGGATGTTTATCAGCCCGGCTCCCCCTCTTTCTTGGAACAGCTTGGTCTCGAAAAAGCCCCCCCATTAAATCCGTGTTTGTTGTGGTTTGAAACGCACAATTGAACTCGCATCTTCAGACGATAAGCCAGGGATGAGCGCGCGTGCGTTCAATTTCAAATGGTCCAAACCCGATGATAAGACGCTTAGTAACAGCTGATTGCGTTTCTTAAGAGGCATTAAATATTGGTTTGTTGCTCGTTTTGCTTTCTGGGATCATCATCTTCAGCTCGAATGCTCCCTGACTCACCGAGTCCTATAGACGCTACTTTAGTAGGCGACAAATAATCACCGGCCACTGAAAAACCATCGTAGTACACATAGATTATAAAGTGATGTCGTAATTTGTCATGCATCGCATCTAGTTTTTGATTTGTTGTGGAGTTGATGAAAATTACTGCGAGAATATTATCTTTAATTTAGATATGTCGTTAGGTTCAAGACATTATTTTTGAAGAAATATTAAAGAGGACAACTCACCCTTCAAACGTAAGTAAAACGCGACATCGCTTCCGAAAGAATAACGAGGGCTCGCGAGAGCGAGAACGTACATTCATTTGCATACGACGGTCCTCTCGCCAGTTGTCGCACCTGATGAGTAAGTAAGCAAAGATGAAGTTTTTAGCATGATTCTTAAGTTTGGATTGTCGGTATTTCAGTTTCTTGCGGTTTGGCGACACGATCAGCAACAAGATATGGCAAATCATCATCATCATGATCATGAGAGGTTCATTTTTTGGACGCTATAACGTTTATGATTCTTCGTCTGTTGCTTTTCGTGCTGCTGCGCTTTTGTCCAGCTTCATCCGGTTCTGGTTCGATGGCTGTTTCTAAGAACGTGTTTCTTGCCAATACGTGAAACGCTGTCCAACACCTCTCTTCAACACTGGCCATCATCACCATCGGAGATCAACGCATTGCCACGCATCACATGGCTTCAGGCTCCACGGAGATCAACGATTCTTTAATTTCCATTTCATTCTCGCTCGCTCCACTTCCTACGGCATGCGGCAATCAATCATTTCGTACTTTCTCTCCTTGTGGGGCTGGCGTGGTGGTGTCCAGCCCGGGTCCACGAGAAAACTGATAACAGCCCGGAACGGAACGGGCTCCCATTTGGTCCTCCCCCACCCCCTTTGGGTGCCATTCAATCAGCGCCAACCGCAAACTGCGATGCGAGGAGATGGATCGATTTGGAAGACTCGGTCTTCATTGCCGACTTCTTCTTCTTCTTCTTCTTCTTCGACCGCTACTTTTAGTGTCTTGCTAGCTCCACGCAGCTGCGTATCGCGGAGCTCGGCAAGCCCGAAGCCGCGAGCGGCTCGCGCCACCATGTCTACCTCGACCGGTGGTATGAGTAGTCGTCCCAGTCGCCATCGTCGTCGTCGTCATCGTCACCGTCGATGGAGGGCCCGTCGATTGAGCGCACACCCGCTGTAGCATAGCCCGCACCAGAGCAGAAGATGCCGGTACAGGAGGAGGTAGCATAGGGTACGATCAGGGCTTGGGACCCCCCCAAACTGACCACCTCCGTCCTCCCGTTGGACTCCATTGCCCGTTGATGCAGAGGTGTTAGTTGTGAGGCTATCTCGCAATCCGGTTCGTATCGCTGTGGAATTCATATTTCGTTGGTTATTTCTTGTTTTGCTTGGAAGAAGGTGTCCCTCCCTTGAGACCGCGCACACCGCACGCTTCTTCTGGTGGTTTCGGGAACTCACGATGAGGCCGCACACACACTCTCATTTACATTCGTCGATTGTCGCCGCGTCGTGAGCTCCCCGCGGGAGTTTTTTGTTGCTTTCGTTTTGGTATCCCCAGCGCTCCCCCCCCGTCTCTTTAGACCCAACGCAGACATTTTATTTTGACATGGACAGATCGGTTTCTGTCTTCGAATGTTTTTTTTTACATTTGGGATGCCTTTTTTTTTTACTCTGCTTTTTTGGGGTGTAGTTCACCAATTTTTTAACACCACCTTCCTATTCATTCTCGCTCGTCACATCTCAGCCCTCTCTCCCGCTTGTTTGGCGTCTTTGGTTTTTTGTCACTCCAACCAAAATCTTCCTGCTGAACTGTTCGATCGCATGATCGTCGACTGTACTGCTTCTTTGAGGGTTGAGGGTTTTTCTCTTCCATTTCTTCGTTCGTTTTTATTTCAAATTTCATATTCGATGTTTGGTTCTCCGTTTCACTTGAACCATTTGGCTGTCGCCGTTCTGTCACTGCCGTTGCTGTCGAGTTTGGTAGTTTGTTTTGAATACTAATTGCTTTCAGTGCGCTTTTCTCCATCGTGCTCCTTCTGTTCATTTTTTTTTTGTTTGGTTTCCCTTCTACTTTTCTGCTGCTTATCAAAGTTTTCCTTTCATTCCGTGACCTTCTCGAGATGCCGTGTTGCTGTTGTTGGTTTTAGCTCGACAAAGAAAAACCCCTCAGTCCGGATGGGGTTTAATCGTATTTTGACGGCGACTCATTTGAGGGGGAAGTTCGTTCCGGCTAGCGGCTCTCGGGCTGTTTTATGGGTCAATATTGTTCTAATCTTCTGTGAAGGTCTCCCGCAGCGTTCGTGGGGAGCCCATCCGGATGGTTACGGTGGGAGCTCGGGAGTTGGACGTAGAAGGTCATCTCGTAGTGTTTGAGTTTGAGCTTCAGGTCGTGGTTGCCG
>NC_064874.1:5060000-5062500 GCF_943734745.1 Anopheles darlingi | reverse complement strand
GCCAGCCGCCCTTCTGCTTGCTCCGATGCAAAGGTGATGTAGTTCTGGTGTTTCTTCGTTGAAGAAAAAGAAGTAGAAAAACAATTTAATTCCAACTGCTAGCCTGATGATGCCGGGATTGCTTTACGTGGAAGTGTTTGATGGACTGTTGTTCATCAAAGTAGCTCTCCGAAGTACTAGGCGACTAGATTGGTGATGGCAGAAGCTGTGAAACGGTGACTGACAGCGATACCAGCATTTGTCATTTACCGGATTGAACAGAGGTAGACATGTCGGATTGTACAGAGACGTAGACCCATTTATTACAGCCACGATCTAGCAAGCGGCTGGTGAGTCGAACCACTTGTGCTGAATATGCCACGTTGCCTTCTAATGTTCTGCTCACTTGTATGATTTTACGTTTAAATTTTATAGTTAAAGGGAGTTTTATTAAAATTTAAAAGCTTTATTTGCTGATTATAAATATTGCTCAATCAGTATCAGTTCGATTTCTCCGTCTTTTGCTTTTCGATTCACAAGTTTATCGCCTTGTCTTCTCATGATATTTACTTTAAATTTAATATGGGATTTTAATTTAAAAAGAGAAATTCTAATTGTATTTTTTTAAAAAATAGTGTTCACATTCTTGCTCATTGTTTACTGTTATTACTCCCCTGCTTATTGCCACCTTCAATCGTTTTAATTTGCCCCTTTTCGCACCCCAACAACCAGTTGATAGCTCTGATCATCATTTTAATCAACAGGAATTATGAACCCGTTTCGCTGAAAGACTGAAAAACGTTCGCGCCTGTGCGTTGCATTCGCGTGGTCCCCGCTGAGTGACAATTTCCCGACAGCCGGGTTCACGTTTCGTCAACCTTTTCCAAACATTTCGTCGGTTTTCGCGCGCGTTGCTGGGAAAACAAACTATGCTGCCCGCGGCCGTGCGGTTATGGGATATGGCGTACGAATGAGCGAACGAGCAAAGATTAATCTCGTGCGGTGGCGGTGGTGGCGAGCAACGATTTTCGGGTTGACAAATTACGAGCAACCTTTTTTTTTTGTTTTTCATCGACCGTCGCTTCGTGACAGTTTTTGGTGGGAAAAAAACAGCGAGCGAGCTGGGTGGTGAAGAGAGATGTGGCGTGTTTTGGGAGAGGCGGATCAACTACATGAGTAGAGCGCTCTTTTCGGTTTCGGGCTCTCCTGCTCCGCACCTCCAAATGGAGCGTTTGATAAATTGGCAGCTTCTAGCAGCATCGTCGTAGGTCGTCTCGATGTCTGCGGCTTGCAGCTAGATTCGGGGTTTCGGTTCGTTGGTGCGATGTAGTTGAGACCGCCAGCGCCAGAATGCGTCGCGCCAGGCGGCCAAGAGGACGATGATGAATGCTATGGTTTCGCGACGTAGCCGGTTCTAGCCCACATGTGCTAGCTGGTGGGTGCACCGAAGTGCTTTACAATAACATCTTTTCCCGGTGTTGTAATTTGGCGAGAATAGACATGTCGCACGGTCCCACGAAAATATGACCGCGGTCGAAAAACCACACGGGAATGAGATGCATTGGAACCAGCGAACCGCAAAGGTCTGTAATGCTGGTAGTACATGGGTTTCCATTTAACTGTCAACCTAGTTTTGCCTCCAGCAAACCGCACGTACACTTTCACGGTCCGGTGGAGTGCCATCTTTGGAGAGTTCGAAAAACATTCGACCAAAAATTCAAAAAACCATCGAAACGAAAAACTGTTGGTTCCGTTCACAGTTCGTTGGGTGCTTTGCCATGTTTCATGCTGGCAATTAATCTGCATCTGCATCATCGGGGTGTATGCATAATGGCCTCACTGGTCGGCCATCATCGTCGTCCTCTCCGTCGTCGTCGGGGCCATTCGAATCATACTTCATTTTTGGTCCAGCGAAGCTTAATTGCTGGCTGGAGCATAAATTAACATTTGCTACGCACGGGGATCGTCACCATCCCAACGAGCGATACCACCAGAAACGCTCTCGACACACATTTTTCCATATTTCAAATCGTTCCTTTCGAATTGTTTCGTAATGGAGGAGTGTTATGCACACCGAGATGGAGAGGACGAGAGGAAACACATATTTTTGAAAATATTTCACAATTGTTCCGCCTAACCGTTTGTGTGCCGTTGGTTAGAACACATGTCCACTGGGGCGGTGGGATCTACGCCTTCGGATTTGTGGATGGAACAAGTGTCACAAAAATCAAACTCGAATTGAGATAAATACCGAGCATATGTGTGTGCGCGGGCACACTCTAGGGATGGTGTTTGTCTGTTTTCCTATGTTCGTATCTTGCGACATTCTCTCGCGATGGTGTAAAGGATTAATCATGGAGATATGTTTCACAATGTTTTACGATCCTTTTTCACAACCGACCGGATGACAACCGTGTTTGCAGGAGCAAAACATTCAAACAATTTTCACTAGCGGGCAGATTGTGCAAATGACATCGCTTGCATTTTCTTCAGTAAACGTGGAATGTTCAAAAGATTTCAA
>NC_064874.1:5042500-5052500 GCF_943734745.1 Anopheles darlingi | reverse complement strand
AAATGCCACCCTGACCAGCCTGGGCAGTACTCCTGGGGTGGTCGTGTGGGGAGTACTCACATTGGATGGCCACTTGCTTCGAGTGTGTTTGTTAACTAATTACTCACACTGAAAGCGCAACAAGTCGTCTTTGTCGAGTGGCTGTGGAAGGCTCTTTTCATGTCGCCTCAAACCGCAAAATCGATCTCAATCGAAGCAAATACTTCTTATCAAATGCACCACCGGAAGAGCGCATCGTTTCTCATTTAAGTTCATTTATATGTTAAAAATAACATATGGCTCCAGTTGGCGTGCTAAGCTGTTAATTGGACTTGGTATGGACATCATGCCAACACCGCTTGCCCCAGAGTACACGCTCGGTGACACAATTTACGGCATCCTTTTGCAATCGAAATTTCCTCGAACAGCACCACGATCACCGCGTGCTTCCATTAATTTAACAACTAATTTCCTCATCTCCCACTGAAAAGGGAAGAGTTGGTATTGGTGTAGAAGGTGCGAGATAACGCACCACACCGATCAACATGATCAACTCGATCGCGTCTTGCTTGTTAATGGCGAGGACAGCCGCGCACCGATTGGCCCGCCTGCGGGCTTTTGTTGGAAAAACACCCTTCCGTCCGATCGGTCCGAGCCCACAAAAGCCGACCCATAAAGTCGTGTTCTTTATTTCCGGTCTTATCGCCGGATCGGATCGCGAGTGGTTGGTCTGGACAGGCCAGGCGCTTCGCGTGCCAGTACGGGCGCTGTTATGACTTTATCGGCCAGTAGGTGGCCCAAGGTGTCACCGAACGAGTAAGATTCTGCTTCTTTATTGCTGTCGCGCGTACTTACCACGCACCACTCGGTACGACTTGTGGTCCGTTTTGATCTTGTGCCCTCGTCTGCCATGTTTTTCTGCCGCCCTCGCTGCTAAGATTCAATCAACGAAAAGATCCGAGAGTTCTGGATGAAGTGGATTTGTAGCCGAGACCGCCACGGTTCTATTCTCGCATCGCTTCGGTTACGTTACAGATACGAGTTATGATTTGTGAAATGCCGTTCGATCGTCGACCGCTCTTCGATCGAGTGAGGGAAGAGCCGTGCATACGTGCGTGCGTGAAAGCAAACGAGAAGTCGTAAAATATGGAATCGGACAGAAACAATCGCTCGTAAAACTGGGCACTTTATTGATCGGGGGTCCACGAGGGGAATCCAACAGGCCGCTGGCCTACCGGGCGAAGCACCGACTGCGCGTAGAAGAAGAGGATTGTCAGTTGCTACCACCAGCTGCGTTCTTATGCTGCTCATAATATGATTTTCATTAATTTTCTATCACCCCAAAATGTTCACCGAGTGTGCTACTGCGTCCGGGGATTATTGGTTTAGAAGTGGGGCTCCATCCCGGAGCTAAAACCCAGGCTAAAACGGTAATCCCGCGCCCGCGCGAAACCAATGATCCATAAATTCATTCCGCGGCCCGGTCGATTATGTCGATCGCGCTCGATGCCGATCGACGGAAATGACACCAATTTGCATTCGCCTAAGCCGCCGCAATCCGCATTTCATAATGTATTGCACGGCACGCGTGTGTGCTGTGGGTGTGTGTGTGTGTTTGTATTATCAGAGAAGAAAACGGGGTAAAGCAAAGCGAGTTGGCGAGTTTTGTCTTATCATCTTCAGCCCGATGTACACGTATATGGTATGTGCTGGCACTGGAATGTGGGTCTGCTATAAATATTAATAAACGGCGCATAAGGAAGGAAGTAACGTTAGTGAGCCGTAAATATAGAATCGCGGTTCCTTTATCGGTCAAACACTGCAAACATGCTACTATGCCGCGTCGATGTCGATGCCCCGCGGGCGGATCGACGGAATCGATGCTTAACGAGTCTGGTTGGCCGATGATCAGATGGGCCGTGTATGTTAATTACTCATTTGAAGTACCTACCAGCACACCACTGCTGCAGTCCTAATTAGGAACCTCTGTCGGCTCTGCCAGGGCCGGAGCGCAGGCCAGTGTACAATGTATGCAACAATCACAGGAAAGCCATAAATCTCTGATACGTGCATCGATCCCACTGCAGGCTTACCAGTCGGTCGTACTCGAGCTTTTTGCTGTTTCCTGTGCTTACACGATGGTTGCATGCCCAGCACATCACTCCGTTGACTATCAAGCTGGCAGGCGACAGAATGACAGTTTGACAGTCTACAGTACCCGCAAACAACGCAAGCTTGCTATGATGCTCGTCCGAATATTGTGAATGAAAATATTGTGCAAACAAGCATTAAATAATGTACTGGAACACACAGGCGAGTTGCTGGTGCGTTATTTATCTCAGAATCTAGTGCGGAATGTTCAGCAAACATCGCGGTCATTTGCGATTCCCCGGGATCAAGATCTTATCCGGCAGGTTGACAGGCTTGACTTGACGCCTTTATTAGCCTCTTTATTTAGCGGCCAAACAAACAACGTTTACAATTTAAATAGACGAGAAAAAAAAATACGGCAAACATTCTTATCATCGTGTGAATTGGATCTTAATTACAGAATCCCATCGTGCCGCCCGCGCTCTCCTGCCCCGTCGCATTTAGCCAGCTAACCCCTTGATGTGACGTTACAAATCACATTTGCTGCCGGGCGATAAGACGGTCGATAAGACAGAGACAACAAACTTGCAAACGACCTTGGGGCGAGGTCGTACTGCGCTCGGCCATCAGCTGCTCGGTGGTAGTAAATGAGTTCGATAATGGTATCGGCGAGTTTCGTCCCATGGTCTAATGATAGACACCGTATCATTAGATGACGTTTCGCCGTGGGATGGCCATTTTTTAAATGTTTTATCGCAAAACGATTTCCTGCGCGGCTACTAAAACGTCACAGAGACGCTACTACAGCGTCGCTAGCCGGTAGACTCCAGCCCGTGATAATGGACCGATGCGCGATGGACGGGCATCGTTATCTCTGGCCAACCACAAGCCTTGATGACGTTTTCGTCTGTCGGCGCACTTTCGGCGATTTGTTGCCCCGATTCTTTTTTTTTTTTGGTTTTTTTTCTTGCAAGACACTCGTTCTGCTCCTTGTCAGCCTTCCGCCGGAATCGTTGCAACCGTGCATTCGGCCGATAAGATCGACCGAGATATGTTCCGCATACGGAAGACCACTCAGGACACACCATCTGGAACCATCTGAAGAAATAGGACCGATTCTTATCGATGTTTGGTGCATGATGGACCGGGGTTTGATGGAAAAAAAAGAAACGAAACGAAACTAGTGCATCAGTTCATTAAATTTCTTATCGTGCATTTCCAAGTGTTCCGCCTCAGACGGTCGGCCGGTGATAAGGTCCAGCCGGTACCAGGTCCAGTCTGGTGCGTGTGTTGGCATGATTCATGTGATGGAACCGTTGAAAGTAGCCAGGACACTCAGTTTTAAATTAAAAAGTTGACCAACATCTAGTGCGACCGTTATCATCGCACGGGACGCGCGCACGGAACGATGGAATTCGCTTCTCCTTTTTTTTTTTGCACCAAATGCAACAATCACAAGACTCCAATCTGTTCCATGCGACTGAGTGGTGGGACTTTATGAGGATGGAGCCAAGAAGATTGCAGTGTTGCTGCTGCTGTTGCCGAGTTTTGCGGCTTCATCGGCTGGTGGAAGAGTCCGGGAACCGGCGAGGGAATGCAGATATGGTTCCGCAGGGGCCCACCGATATCGATCTTCATGAATATTAATAACATCGGTGGCCGATGGTTGGTCTTTGGGGGTCGCTCGATTCGATTGGATTGAACTTTCGTGTCAGGGTACGACCTCATCCCTCCCTTCTTCACGCTTCTTGCAGCGCTGGGAGTTACTATACTGCTGCCTCTCTGACACGATCTTCTCGCCTTACTGAAAGGAAGGATCACAGACACAGGGAGACAGCGGGAGTGAGAAGACTGCCCTACTGAACGTGCTTGTGTTGTGTGCTGGTGTCTAGTCACTGTGGTTCGGGGCGTCTTCGCAATCAACACCAACAAACCAAGTAACCACCGCTCACCGCTTATCCTTCTCGCACCTTCTGGCACCGGAGAGCCGCGCGTGACATTTGCCGGTGGTCTTTTCCACCGATTGTGCTGTGGCATCGGGATTCCCACTTGGCGCTCTTAATCAATTACCATTCGCCCAAGCAGCCGAGCGAGCGCCGAGTGTATCGGGGGACGCCTTGTAGTCGCCGCCGTGCCGCGTTGTGCGCGCGTAGCATAAAAAAGCAACAAATCTATCCAGCACGCCTTTCGGTTGGAAATCGGGTCGCTCGGTCGCCGTGGCTCATCTTGGCCTGCTGAGAGCCAGCGAGTCGCCGCGATTGCTTGGATTCGCAGCATCATTGGATCGTCGAGAGGGTTGGTGTGTGGACCCACAGCTACTTGGATCACGCGCTCCTTCTGGTCTCTCGCTCTATCTCTCTCGCGACGAATGACAAATTGGAAAATGCAAATTGTGCTCCAGCCCGTGTTCGAAGGGAGGCACCGCCGTAGACGTGGCATGGAACCGTGTAAATCATGTTTTTCATCGCTTCTGTTCGGCGGGTTTATGATTGAAATGGAAAATTAGAAACAAGGAATGCCGCACAATCATCCCAACCGGCGCAAGCAAGGTGGGTTCTAGCTTTCGGCTTTAATTGGAGTATCATGAAGCTCGTTCGCTATCTAAACCATTTACATAGTATTCTTGAAATGAAATTCAAATAGTTGTGATATGATCTATGATGAGATTAATGTAAACTTTGAGTTTCTTTTTAATTGAAAACTAATCAAAACCACTTTGACAAATATCGCAAGTAACCTATAGTAATTAAAAGCTTACTTATTATTCAGGCATTTGAGCTCACATCTCGATTGATTTGCCAGGGAAGCGTTTAGACCATATTTATGCAAATGAGCCAGGGGTAGGGACCGTGCGAGCGGTCCCTTGACCTCTTCTACTCGTACCCATGGCATTCCTACACTTGCGACTATTCCATTTTGGAGTGGATGACGGACTGTACATAGCCGTTTTTAGTACATTTATCTATTAGTCCGAGACCGGAACGTACTTAGACGCGACAGAACAATTAGACTCGTGGGCCATTCCCTAGCGATCACAATTTCACGGACAAAACGGTTGCCGGTTCCTTATTGAATGTCGGATTTTTATCTCACCAAAGGAACGTTGGAAACTGCTAACCGGCGTGGGGGAGATCCATTACCGCGCTTCGCGGTGTCGATGTGTGCGAGATAAGACGAACGAGCAAGCGAGCGATCGAGTGCATGTTCATGTGCATGCTGTGGCTGTGGTTTGAAGGTGAAAACTCATGACAACATCGACATGCTAATCGATGAAGAGAGAGACACAGCAGAAAGACAGAGAGAGGGAGACAGCAGAGAGACAGAGAGAGAGAGAGAGTGAGAGGCGGGGGTGGGGATGTTGCACCCTGTAATTGTTGGATCGCACTTTAACCGAACCGACAGATGGCGTCCGAGGTTGATGATCGCCACGGGGATAAGCGATCTTTACCGGGCACGGGGCCCGGCCTTATAATTATTTATTCATTAGTCGATTCTCCTCCCACCGCCCCCACTATGCGCAACCCATACGAGCAGCATACGTACGCAGCGGAGAGCTTTTTTTGCGGCAAAACGTGATGAATGGAGCATGGTTGGATGCAAAGTTGGTTGCATTTCGCAGTTGCAACCACGACCACCAACAGGGCAACAGTAGTAGGGGTAACTGTGACAACCATCAGCGTGGCATTAGCATCGTAATGCTGATACTCCCGCCTCTTTACACCATTCGGGTTGCAGGCAGCGAGATGTTTGTTTATAAATTTATCATAAACGATAATTTGTTCCAATGGGCCCGCAGTGATCGTTGCTGCTGCTACACACACACACACACGCGGGCGCGCTGCGACTTGGGTGCGGACGAGAACGGACTACTCGATGAGATGGGGCTCGGGGCTGCAAACCCTCTGCGTTACCATCGTCATCATCATCATCGAGTGGTAGTGACGATGATTAACCCAAAGCCTACTGCTCGCTCTGCTCATTGCTTGCACATCGGCTGGTGGTACGAGTAATGACAGGTTCCATGACGTTTAGTTGGCGTTTATCTTGGCCAAGTATGCCTACTAGGCATGGGCATCCCAACATAAGAAAAACATAATTTTGCCCTTTCATTTGCTTATCCATCAACAATCGTGCAAAACAATGTCTTAATGTTTTAATGTTGCAGAGCACCTGAAGAGCGCTTTCAAGAGTAAAACTACCAAAAGTAAAGATAAGTGCACTTTGTAGGGCAGTGGCAGTTATTCCACGCAGATGCTGGATACCGCTGATGAAGCCCCGCACGCCCCGCTCCATCCAACGGTGGCAGAATGAGCGAGTTTATTAGGGATATTAGTCACGTGCAGTCTCTGGTTGGTTGCTTGCCAGTCGTGACGCCGTAGGGGGGAACCACATGGCAAATGGATTATACACGCGCACACACACACACGGCTCGCTGATGCACGTAATGCATGCATTTGTTTGCAGATTTCTGCAGCGATCTGCGTCGTAGTAGCCAGTGGCTGGTGTGGCCGATGTTTACAATTTTGGGACTAGTAGGGGGTGGATTATTTTGTTTATTTTCATGAAATGATCCAAACGGTTACACGGCTTAATGGGTGAACGCTGGCTGGCGTCTCGCGAGATGACATAAAAGATACGGCCACAACCGATCGAGCGTAAAAAGTATCCAATCAAAGAAGGCAATATGCAGTGAGGGCAACAGGTGGCCGAAGGCCGAAGCATTTCGTATGAGAACATCCTTATATGCACGGAAGTGGCACGAATAAGGGGAGCTCTAAATGATTGTTTTCCCCCTACAAGCCTCTCCCCCCATTAGCAGGGTCTTTAAATGGGCCAAATAATTGTATTGTTACCTTTTTTTTCTCATGGACACGCGAAGGACATTCTTGGGGGGAACACTAATCGGAGGCATTAATGAAGCCAACACACAGACAGGCCACTCAGCCTGGTGGTGGTTGGTCATGGGTTAGCGAACTTCACCGATCCACCGGGAGTATCCGGCTCGCTGATTAGAAGGTTCTTGCCGACGATCACGCGCGCCTCGTTCCATCACGCCTCACTCACTGTGAGATTTGTGAATTTCATTGGCAAACTGTGAAAGTGAAAGATCATCGTTTCCATAAGCCCACCGAGTCTCGGCGACCGACTGCTTGGCGCCCAGTGCCGCCATATGTCGCCTTCGTGAATGTGAAGGATCCTCCACAAACCGTTAGCCACAAAAAAGAAAACGGTAACGCCCCCCATGGCGGGGAGGATCCGTTTGGTGATTCACCAAGCGTCTCCATTCTGACGTAACGATCAGCAGGCAAGTAGCAAACGCGGGTTCTAGTATTAACCGGCAGGCGCGTGCGTTTATAAATAAAAAAATAAACCACTTGAAAAGCTCTTCCGCAGTGCTTGTCCCAATGCCCAAAGACACATCAACGATGTGAGCAGGGGCACACACTGTCGCGATGATCTAATGTGTTAATTAAGCTTCGAATGTCAAGTATTGCCGTTGCGGTCGGTGATTAAAAGTAATAAATTATTAAAATCCGCATTTATCTGTGGTCGAACGAGACTCGTGAGCCGTGATGACAGCAAACATCGAGTGTACTGATGATGTACTCCATTACCTTATGTATCTATTAATAGATTCTCGCTTTATTAATAGAGTGTTTTGTACTATCATTCAAAATAAAGGTAAAAGCGAAACAAAAAAAAATATTAATTTTAGAAGAGCTTTCTACGCAACTTTGCCTCTCGACTGTGCTTATGACACCCGATGGTCCGTGATCGTGTCGCGACGTCATCACGACAACGCAATATGGATTTGAATATGAAAATGATCTTTTAATGGTAAATTAGCATTCGTAGGGCATAAATCTGTGATTTCACCGATCGTACGCGCGCGCGTTAGCCTAACGATCGCTCCCCCGCGGGAGTATGCGGACCGAATGGGTAAGGGCCTGGCTAAGGAACGGTGAGCACCACCCCCAGATGAACAGATGAGACATTCGTGGCAGTAGTGGTTGCTGACACTTGTGACTCATCACTCATCGAATCGTCCAGAGAGGACAGTGTGTCCGTGTACCCCGTCGTGTGTATATTGTGAACCAGCACCAGTCGTTTGTGGATTGAAGGTGCCGAGGATACCCGGGGGGGAGAGACCGGGGTTGCAGATCGTGTCAAACTGGTCGGGCATATGGAATATTGATTCGTTCTGCGGCGCTCTTCAGTTCGTTTCCCTCTGTCTCCCCTTCTTGGAGGTGACCATACTCTCGTGGCGATTGATGGCTAACGAGTCAAAATTTGACATCCGTTTTATGCCTTTTCTTCACTCGTTCCGGCAACCGGCTGCTCCTGTGACATCCATGACTCACGGACCTGTTTTTTCCGCAAAGAATCACCCTGATAAGTGGCATAACTTATACGAAATTCTATCTAACGCCCGAGCAGAGTATCCCCTGTTGCAGGACCAGTCCATGACGACTCTTTAAAGATTTTTTTTAAAATATTTTAACCGGTTGTCGGATAAACTAACATCATGTATCGAAAGTCAAAATCGTTTCTTAAAAATCACTCACTTCATCGCGCGTCGAGCAGCGGTGTGAACGGTTAAGGTCCAGGGCAAGAGGAACACGTATGACCCACTGAGCAGGAGGTCAGGCTGCATACCTAATACCGCTGCACACCAACCATTACCGACCGATCTCCTCACCAACCGATTACGTCAAGTGGTCACAATGTTGTGCGGCAGGGAGCCGGTAGCCCGATCATGAAGCCAAGATCATGATGCTAATCCTGATTACTTACTCGGAGCCGAACACGATGCGAACCGTACGATCGATTACTCACTATGAATTCGTATGTGACCCGCCACCGCGAGAATGGGCGTGACGACACATGTACTCGGGGGGGTAGAGTATGACGGAATCGATTTGCATGGAACGAGTAAAGTGAGTGGACTTGATCGCGAAAGGATCACTCTCGTGAGCAGGACAGCTCAGCCACTCCTTCCCGGAATCGCATTTATCGTTACGTCGCGGGATAGATTTAGTCATCGGGCGACCGTGCGTTGCGGCATGTCGTGTTCTTCCTTCTGGAGATCGTTTGTTTGTTTTGAACGGTGACGATTGTAGCCGTTGGAATAATGAAGATGCAGCAGTATGACTAGCGAAATGGAAATGGGCAAAACAACTTACTTATCAGGCAAGCGCCTAAAGAAGAAAAATCCAACACATCTTCATCCTCCCGATAGTTATTCCAACTCTTCTCATCATCTGCTTCATGCACCTCAAAGGCCTGAGAAGCCTTTACGGGCTGGGTCGTCGTCTCTCATTCGTTTGCCATGCCGAGCTAACATTCTACAATTTAGCAAATCCATTTTTTACACCGTGGAATTTATGAACATTTGTTTATTGGTTTTTTATGGTTTCCTTGTCTGTTACAATCGGTGTGTGTTATAATGTGTTTGAATGGCTAAACTCAATCCACCGTCACCGTCCTAGCACCATCGTCTTCCATATACTCACTTAGTACGCTGCAAACGCCGCCTCTCCCGCAGCATTCATTTACTGTCGAATGTCGGAGTAAACATGTAATGGTTTTCTCCACTTATGAATATCATTTTATGTACAATAATCTCCCGTTAACATTACAGCTCCTGTGGGCGCCCTGTTGAACCCAACCGATTTTCTCTTTTTTTCTCTCTGCTGTGCACCAAAATTTTGAAATTCCTATTAAAGCGTTTGTTTTTACTGCATTTTATTGACTCTCTTGCTTTTGTTTGCAAATGAATCCGCTTCTGCGTAGGACCTCCTCTCCGAAAGCCTAGTATAGCTGCATTCGTGCTCGTCTCATAGATAAGTTATTACATTGCTATTTGCGTTAATGCGTAACAAGCTACGCTTGGCATTCCGACCGTCTGCTCCCGTTTCATTCATGACTA
>NC_064874.1:5030000-5037500 GCF_943734745.1 Anopheles darlingi | reverse complement strand
GCAGCGTTTCCGGAGCCACTTTCGGACCCGACCGACCATGGTGATCGCCACTACCTGAGCCGTCGTCCTTGTAACAATCGGAGAATAGACCGGCCGTTATGTACTTCTTCCGGGGCAACTTACGATTGGTACCGGCTCCAGTTCCGCTTCCTCCTCCCACTCCACCACCAGATCCCCGGGCGATGTCACGTTGCGCTTCGGGGCACGACGTAGGTGAAGGCGTCTCAAGCAATCGCAGGAAATCGCACGGACCTTCTTCCAGTGGTAGCGGATCGTGCTCTGGCTCTTCGACCGTGCTCGTCGGTTGAACGGCATGTGCCGTCTCTTCTGGATCAATGGGTTCTACGATTGGCGGTGAAGCGACTGTCGCCGCACGTTTCTCGTTACCACGGGTTACCGTTGCATTGGGCTCTAGGATCGATTCACCAGTGGACGACTCGATGTTAGCAGCATCTTTCTTGACCTTCTTGGTCGATCGCTCCATCTTCTGCTCACGCAACGTTTCGTCACTTTTGCCGCGTTTCAGGCGCGGTGTCACAACGATACAAGTACCAACGTTGCTCGGTGGAGTGACCACAATAGACGACAACTTTGTTGCAGCAGGTCGAGTCGAGGCGGCCGTCGGTGATACCAATCGGGCACTCTCGATCGTTTCCGCTGGCTCGCCGTCGGTCACCGGAACCGATTTATGGCCATCACGGCGCAACTTCTTCCTACCGGGCGGACCACCACCTCCAACAGAAGGGCTCATGGGAGGCGACGCCAGTGGTGATAGACAGTTACGAGCTCCCTTCCCATTGGTGATCGCGAGTGCCGTACGTGGACGTCCTCGACCATTGCCTGCCCCAGTGGCGTGCTGGGCTGGCTTTGGTATTTCCGTTCCCGATATCGGAGACGTCGTACGTGGACGGCCTCGCGGACGTCCTGGTGTCTTTGGTGCAGTGACCAAAGGCTCGACGACGACAGCTGACGGTGTAATGACTGACTGCAACCTTGAGATGGATCGTGAGTGTACCCGCTTCAGCAATGGCATTGAATCTAACGACGTAGAATCTTCGTTGTGATGCGCCGGGAATATGGGAGCAGCGGTGGTCGAGGTTCGAGACAACTTCCGATCTGCGATCAGTGTATCCTCAAATCCCGGCAACCTACCGACCAGTTCCGCCGGATCCAGTGCGATCGATGAGCTGCGAGTACGACGGATCACACCCGTCGTCGACGTCGTGGCTGCCGTAACAGCCACTGTGTCTTCTCCAAGAGTAACCGTCTCGGCAGAGACCAGATCCTTACTAGACGATCTCTTGCCCGATGTCGAGGTGTGCAGCAGCTTATTGTTTTCCTTGTTCTCCTTGGCCGCATTTTTTGCCAAATTTTCACCCAATTTTACAATATTTGGAAGATCCTGCGATACTGACGCCGCCACCACGGCCGATGCACAGACACTCTTGCTACGGCTTCTACCATCCTTGCCATAGCGTTCTATCGATCGAGCAAACGGACTATCCGCTTTCAAGGGTGAAGCGCGACCAACGATCGCCGACGATCGCGATGATTTGCCTTTCGCAGCCTCGCTTAATTCGCTCAACTTCGATTTACTCTTGCGTCCAGGACCACTGCTCATCGGTGATCCATCCTTTCTCATTCTATCCAGCGATCGATGATGATGTTGAGCTAACTGCAGATGATCCGCTGTCGTTGTCGCTAACGGATTGATAACGTGTGACTTTCTACCTCGTCCACCCGTAGCCGGAGGTGTGGTAGCCACATCCCGGTGACCGCCAAGTGGGAGCTTGCCCTGCAGCTTCTCCAAACTGACCACCGAAAGCCTTGGTCGACCGGCACCGGTATGCCGCTCGATGAAGCTGTTCGTTGGTTCACCATCCTTCGGTACACGATCACAACTGGCGGATTGCTGCCGCTCGGATTTCTCCTTCAACCGTGACCGCTCCGCTTCCGTGGGTACGTGACGTGTTAGATTCGACGAATCGAACAGCTCCGGACCGACCTCGGGCTTCAGTTCCATTCCGAGCCCCAGTGCCGCTCCACAACAATCACCTGCCTTCTTTTTCTTCTTCTTCACTGTAGGAAATCCGGTTCGGTTCGGTTTCTTGCGCTTCTTCTTCAGCAGCAAATGATGGGCACCGGTCTTGGTGAGCAGTTTCTCGAGCACCTTCTCTGAGACTGAGGGCGAGGCAAGGTTGCTGCTGGAGAAAATGCTCCCAGCCTCATCGGCCGCCAACACGGGCGCACCTTGGTTGAGTGTTTTCCGTTGACCAACTATCGTCCCTGTTGCAGCTGTTGTTACGGCCAGCTCATCGGATTCAAACTTCGTTGCAATGCCAGTTCCGGAAGCAGGAGTGGGAACACCGGACGTACTACTGCCATCCCGCGCGAGACGCGGTGAATCCAACATCTCCACCTTGGCGATCAACGAGGGAATGGAAGCGGATGGAATGACCAACTCTAGGTCAACCGTAGGCTCGAACACGCCCGGTGGTGGACCAGCACTGGCAGTATTGGACATGGAGGACGATTGGATCACCGAAGGGCGTGATGGAGGCGTCGATCGGTGATCGAACGATGCTTGATTCGTTCCTGAGGTGCTAACGGCGGATGGTCCCGATCCGGCCAGCGATGAATGCGGGTGGCGTTCCTTCGATGATGAATCGTGTTGCCGATGATGATGCTTCTTCTTGCCGCCAGCGGTGCTAGTAGGTATTGTTGCTCCGGTTGCACTAGCCGCTCCCGTCGGTGAATGGTTTGCCGGTTCACCAGCCAGCAATCCGATCGCTCCATTAACGATCGTGAGCGGTGAGTCACTCGATTTGATCTGCTGCAGGTTGAGCTCGTCCACGGGAATCGGTCCTGGTTCGGGAGACTTGAGCAGATGGCGCTTCTTCGGTGTCACGGCCTTAGTGGCGGTGCCTGAAAGGGAAGATCCCGCTGCAACCGCAGCTGCAGCAGCTGCCGCTGCCGCCGAGTTCGCCGATATGCGACCATTACCGAATGCACAGGGATTGATGACCGTGTGACTTCCCCCGGAAACTAGCGCTGATCCTCCTGCAACAAGTGATTCCTGGCCACTGGGTGTTCCTCCGCCACCACTGGTATGTCCCTTCGCTTCGTCTACTCCGCTGTTATTGTCACTGTTGTTACCCTTTTCGCCTGGTGTCAGGAGATAGTGTCGCTTCTTCAGCGGCAGCTTATGATCGTCAGGACTTTGTGTTGGAAGGCCAGCCTTTTTGTTACGCCGCTTACCGGTACCTCCCGTTCCTCCAACTCCACTCGATCCACCAGCACCAGCTGAACCACGATCACCTGCTGTCGAGGGAGACTCTACATGCTCGGAACCTTTCCTCTTCTTCACGGATCTTTTCGTTTGATGCGTCTTCCCGGAAGAGGAGGATGAAGAAGGTGCAGCAACTGTCGCTGTTCCACCAGTGGTAGCGCCTACAACCACCGCATGCACGTCTTCCGTAGCTTGTCCAATCGAAGCACTGTCGGTTCCAATGATGCGACACAAGCCACTAAAACATTCACTCAATCGTTCGATCTCGACGTTGATCTTAGCCTCAGCACCCAGCAACTGACCACCTGTAGCACCCGTACCAGCGCTTGAAGCTAAAGCACCAGTGGATGCCAGTGTTCCCGGAGCGACGGAGGCCGATCGTAAACGCTTTTTCCTTCGACGCCGAGCAGTGGCATGCTTGGAACCGGCCGATCGGCTACTGCAACGGCTCATCGTACTCAATCGTCGCTGCCGTATTTTACCACAGCTGCCAATCACACCATAGCTCTTAACAGATAGTGACTCTAAACGATCGCTCATGCAGCTCTTTCGTCGGCTGCGCTTCGAGCAAACCGATTTGGCCGGCGACGCCTTCGGAATCGTACCATCCGCTATCCGTGCTAGCAGATCGATCGAGCCAACAAGACTTCCGATCCCAGCTCCACTCGCGCTACCACCTCCTGCCGCACCTCCGACGGATAAGGCAAACGAGGAGCTCGACTTCTGAAACCTTCGATTGCATTCCTCAGAGTTCTTGATGACATTCGCCCTCGAGAGAGGCAACTTCTTGGGAAGCTTTCCGTTACCGGATTCCGTGGCATTATTACCACCGCCACCGCGTAACAGATAGGCAGCAAAGGCATTCTTCGGTCCGACGGTGGAGCTAGAGAAGCTATAGATGCCTCCGGCGACCCCTGCCTTACTGTTCTGCATCGAGCTAAACACTTCGTTGAAGTTGTTGACTGGTACGCTTTGCCTTGTTGTCGTTTGGCTGTTGCTCGGTGTAAGTAATGCCTCCAGTCCACTCCGTCCGCCCCCGGAACCGGCCATCATGCTGGTGGCAGATGTGGTTGATGAAGATGAAGCTGATGTACCCTTGGTCGCTTCCAGCAGTTGCTCCTGTAGCTGCTTCTGCTGAAGCAGCTTTTTCGCCGACGGTGGCCGTCCTCGTGTGCCAGGTTTCTTCACCGGAACGGGAGTGGACGACTTTTGTTTCAAAGCCGCTGAAGCAGTCGCGGCGATTGACGATCCCGGAAGCTTCTGCTGCTGTTGCTGTTGCTGTTGCTGTTGCTGCTGCTGCTGCTGCAGCTTCAACGCCAGTTGTCGATCGGTGGTGATCGTTGGAGTATACCTTCGATCGGCCTGTGATCGCCGTTTTGATTCGCTACCTTCTACATCCTCGTCACTGGGCACGATTGTCGGTTTCCGGCCACGTCCTCTTGCAGCAGGCTTCGGTGGCACTGGTTGTGACGATGGTGCTGGCTTTCGTGGAGTTTTCTGCGTTTGCTTAGGAGGTGGTACTGGAGTGACACCAGTCGTGCGTGCTTTAATGGGCACCGTTTCGCAGTTTGATTTCTTTGTCCCCTGCTTCGCCACTCCCTTCCCCTGCTCAGCGTTAGAAAACGCCGAGCAAAGGGAATCACGGCTATTGTTGCTGCTCTCACTGCTGGTGCTGCTGGTGGTGGTGGAGCTATCCTCATCACTCGTACTACCAAGCGTTAGACCGGCCAGTAACATTATATCCAGGTCACACACACTCGATGTCTTGCTACCACTGCCACCCATCGCCGCATTGTTATTCTTTCGATCATTTACATTGTTGTTAAGGTGCTGCTGTTGCTGCTGTTGGTGCTGCTGATCGGTCGGCATCTTCTTTCGCCTTTTTCGTCGAACTTGCTTACGATGCCGGGTGCTACAGTCGCTTCTGTAGCCGCAACTTTTCGCACGTCCATAATCACTCCGGTAGCCACCAGCACCACGCGTGCTACGCCGCGAGCGCGAGCTGTAATCAGACTTGTAACCCGATAGACGGCTCCTGCCGGCACCACCGCTGGCCACACCCGCGTAGTCGCTGATGTAGCCACTCTGGGAGGCAAGCCGCTTGCTGCAACAAATCGTCGAGTGACCACCATCACTCTTGTAGCCACTAAGCCGGGGTTCGTGGAACTTTTTGCTTATATCAATCTTCTGCCAGTGGGGATCAAGATGACCTTCCGAGTGCCCCGCTTGTTGCTGCAACAGTTGTTGCTGCTGCTGATATGCCAAGGAATCCTTTTTCGGTGGTCGTCCAACACCACGTTTCTTGACCGCACGGGGTGGATAGAGAACCCGTTCCGTTGCGTACGTATTACGATCGAGACAGGAAGAGAGCGAATAGCCTGTAGTAGCAGCACTGCGGCCACTTCCCGAGGACAGTATATGCATCGTACCGGTCGCATATGACGATGAGTTGCCTCCGGCACTAATATCGCGTACCTCGGACTTGCTCCGGCGCGAAGAACTGCTAGACATTGCCAAGGAATGTCCTGCGGCCAATTTCGGTTTTTCCGTTCGCGGTGAACCGCTGGAGCTGCGCGTGGAAAGGATGCCAGAATCGGGTGATTCGCTAACTGTTGGTATGGCCGGAAGGGCTGCCTTTGATGCAGCAGCCGCTGCTGCTGCCGCACTGGCTGTAGCCGCTAGACTCGATTTTGGTGGACGACCACGACGTCGTACGACCGGCGGTGCAGCGATCGGTGCTACGGCGGACGAGGAAAGTCCTGTACTCCGGTCAACCGATGGAACACCATTCAAGAGAGGCGTATTACGACCACCAGCTCCAGCTAAAGGAACTGGAGATTCAGTCTTGATTTTGCGAATATCCAGCTCCACAGCGGCACCTCCACCGGGTCCTGGGCCGGCACTTCCTATCACCGGATCAGCACTCTCCTCCATCGAAGACGATGACGAGGAAGAGGAGGATCCCGAAGACGACGAGGAAGATGACGACGAAGAAGGTGATCGGCCGCCACCACCCCCAATGATCGGAGGTACACCGACAGACATTGTAGTACCGGTTGATCCATTACCTCCGAGAATCCCCGCCGAGCTTGTACCAGCTCCACTTGCACCAGAACCGAGCATCTGTGTTTTGACAACGAAATCCCGCAACAAGCTCGACGTGTACTGCTGCGTTGGAGCCGAAAGCCCCCGGATGCTTTCCGCGTCGGAACCACTTTCTACTCGCCGAATAGCGGCACTGACTAGCGCGGGCAAATCGTTATCACTAGAGCAAAAGCCACCTTCCGCATCGGCCGTCAGCACATCGTCTGCACTGGTCGATGTCCCGGCTGCTGTCAGCAATGTGGTTGTCGTTCCCGATGAATTGAACGTGGATTTGGCGGGTGTTGATGTCGATAGAGGTGGCCTACTGAGCATACTGAGCAAGTCACTGCCTGGTGGCCCTGCCAACGTAAGAAGGCTATCCTTCGCTGCGTACTCGCCACCTTTGCTCGCCTGCTTAGCTCCTTTCGATTGCTGAGCAAATCCTTTCACCGCGACCTCGGATGAACTTGATTCTGTGTCGCTAGTATCGTTGGTACGACTGCTTCTGGCACCCCGGCTACTTCCACCACTTATTGCCGGCTTATCGTCCTCCTCGTCGCTACTGCTCGATGAAAGATTTTGGCTTGCCTAAGCAAAGGGAAAATATACGAGTTAATTCAATTGTTTCTCCGGAAGCACAAGGATGTGGATTTGATCTATTTTGGTCGATGGATAGTTACCTTCTTTCGTTTCAGCATCTTGTGTTTCTTTGCTGTCGAAGCGACGCTCTTGCCTGGTCGAGCCGTACTCGTCGCACTCTTCCGGATCGCCTTTTTGTTGCCAGAATGTTGTGATTTATGCTCACCATCGCTACTGCTAGACTCGCTATCACTGTTGCTGGTGCAGGAGGAATAGGAGGAACTAGGCGAACTCGAATCACTTTCACTAACACTCTTCTTCCTTTGCCCGGCCGTCGGAACACGACCCGTCAGTTTGGGAACCTCCTTCGCCAGATGATTTGGTCTTCGAGTGTCGCTCGGTCCCAGCTTCCGTCCTTCAACCGGTCTACCAGACGAAGACGATGAATGATGATGATGATGATGATGTGGCTTTTCAGCATGGCCAGCCCGAGCCGCGCTAGCG
Organism: Anopheles darlingi; assembly: GCF_943734745.1. Taxonomy (NCBI): domain Eukaryota; kingdom Metazoa; phylum Arthropoda; class Insecta; order Diptera; family Culicidae; genus Anopheles; species Anopheles darlingi. The sequence goes on along the minus strand of NC_064874.1, from coordinate 5,030,044 downwards.
GTGATCGATTCCTTCATGGCACTCTTACCACCGGATGTACTATC